>NC_042999.1:107339707-107374707 GCF_006345805.1 Octopus sinensis
TATATGTATGTATGGCGTTTACGCGCATCCTTTTGTGTATGTTGATATATATATGTAGATTTTAATATAAATATGTATTGCAGTATTTATAACAGGTTTAATTTCTATGCATTAATTTGCACTGTCTTCATTAACGTCAATAGGTTTTTTCCTCGGATTTATAATTTTTATAATTTTTATAATTTTTTATAAGTTTTTATATATATATACATATATTTTTGACCTTTTTGTTTATCGCTCGAAGATTGACCGTTTTTTCTAAAGGGCCAATCAAACAAGTCCATTTCTTTTTAAAGGTGTAGCGTTTGTAAGAGTATAGATTGAATTGATATATCAGTTCCATTCTAGCAAAAACTGTCTGATGAACGGCAACGAGAAACTCAGAGTAACAGATTTTGTTGAATTTTCTGCTGCTTAAAATAAAGCATATTACTCTACCACTGGTATTTGAGTACTCTTTTTTCCACCTTGTTTCACATTTATGTGTTTACTCCGGTATATATATATATATATATATATATATATGTATACATATCATCATCATCATCATCATTTAACATCCATTTTCCATGCTGGCATGGATGGGATTGTTTGAAAGAAGCAGAAAACTGCACCAGATTTCTGTGACTGCTTTGGAAGGATTTTTACAGCTGGATGCCCCTCCTAACACCAACCACCCTGAAGAGTGGATTTAGTGCTTTTTACATGGAACAGGTACAGACAAGGTCAGTTTTGGCAAGGTTTTTTACAGCTGGATGCCCTTCCAAACACCAACCATTTTACAGTGTGGACTGGATGCTTTTTAATTTGCACCAGCACTGACAGAGTTACCAAGTAATCTGTAAGACAAAAATCTTTTAAGAGGGAAGGGGGAGTTGGATGAGACGATCTTGTGTCAGATTATGATGACACAGAGAGACAGAAACAGGTGTCTTGCTGTAGAGGATGTACAAGGTTACCCAGTTAGGGAGAGAGAGAGAGAGAGAGATCAGGAATGAGGACAGAAACAAGTGTGCTGTTACAAAGGAGATACATGGTTACCCAACCTTAGGGAAGTGCAGGAGAAGGAGAGAGAGAAAGAGAAAGAGGGAGACAGCAGGATAGAGATGGCAGCAAAGTCCTGAGCATACTCACAAGGGATGGGATCAGAATATAAATGGGATGGTCAAGTAAAGGCAGGTGCTGTATGAACATTTAATGTGGTTTTAGAGTCAAGTTTTGGCTGCTATTTTCAGCGTGGAGGTATCTCTTAGATACCCTAAATTATAATTTTAATAATAATTATTACCTTTGAAGGTTTTTATTCCCATGCTGGCCACTTGATAAGATTGATATTTAAATTAACGATCTTATCCTTATTTATATAAATATATATATATATATGTATGTATATATATATATATATGACAGCCATCCAACAATTTTCATGCCAGCTACCAGATTTCCTTCACAAAGCCCTGTTCAACTCAATACTATATCAAAAGACACTTGCCCAAGGTGCTATGTCAAGGAATAAAACATGGAACCATGTAGTTGCAAAGCAAACTTCTCAACAATACATCTGTGATGGTCATATATATTTGAATATCCGGAGTACTAACTCAATAGTTTGCTCTGAAGCCTGTGTTCAGCTACTTCTAAATAATCATTGTACTCTAAACTGATGAGAACTACTCATCAATGAAAACAGATATACGATTGCCTTTTAAAAGGAAGAGTCATAGTTGATTGATTTCTACTGATTCCTACATTATTAACCTCAGAGAAATTGAAGCTGAAGTCATCCTCCAGTGAAAGTTGAGCTTGGAACAATGATTGATCAAATTGATACAGTAAAGTAATGCAATAAACAACTGGTGGATTATTAAAAGGCTAACTGACACAAAATCCAGTGTTGTTGATATGCATTGAACCAGACAACACTTAACTGGCTGATAAGCTAACAGCCTAACAACTGATTAGATTTAATTTTCCAAGTTTAAATGTGTAAGCAAAACATTGTTCCAATGGAATTCCAGTTCCATCAACTCTATCTTCTCTTCCATCTTCTTTCTCTCTCTTCCTTTCTTCCTTTCTTTCTTCTTTCCTTCCTTCCTTTCTCCTTCTCCCCCTCCTCCCCTTCTTCCTCATCGTCTTTTTCTTCTTCATGAAAATGAGTACAGCATTTCATAGCTGCCTTCATACATTTATAATTTTACAGTTTATTAGTTCCAAAGACCCTTAGAATGTAAAATGATTCCATATTTACATCTTTTCTGCAATTTAATCAGTTTGATATCTTATCATTATCAAGAGTTTTATTCCTGGATGTGCACATAGTACTGAGCAATTTAGTTTCAAAACAAAGGCCCAAAATTAATATCCAGTTCAATGTCATCAATCATCATCATCATAAGCATCATTTAACATCCATTTTCAATACTAGCATGGGTTGGACAGTTTGATAGGAGCTGGCCAACTACGGAACTGCCCAGACACCAATTGTATGTTGAGGGACGGTTTCTATGGCTGGACACTCTTCCTAATACCAACCACTTTACAGAGTGTACTGGGTGCTTTTTTAAGTGCCACTGGCACAGGTGTGTTTTATGTGACACCAGCATCTGTAAAGGACAAGCAAGTACAGCAAGTTACCACAACTCCTGGTCCCTTGTCATTTCCTCAGTGAGGGCCAGTATCCAAAAATCCCTTCTCACCACTTCACCTCATGTCTTCTTGAGTCTACTCCTTTCACAGGTTCCCTCAACAATTACAGCTCAGCACCTCTTTATGCAACTCTCCTCATACATGTGCATTACATGACCAAATGACCAAACCACTGAAGTCTTCTCTCTGGCATACAACACCTGATGCCTGTTATACCCAGTTTTCTTCTTAAATCATTTACCCTCTGTCATGCAGGTTTGAATTCAGAGCCTTTATTTTTGAGAATAAGACACTCAATGATGATCAGGGATCAAACCAAATGAAATATAGTACAGAGTTGTGGATTCTTCTGTCATAGACGACAGGTGAGTGGTCTGTAATTCCTTGCTGAACAAGTTGCACATATATGTTTGTTGTAATGAAATATTTGTGCAGTGCATTAGTTATCCCTCCATCGAATCAACACTGCCTGCACAGATGCATGATGTGCCTCATGTTAGATGTCAAAATGATCACAGGGCAATGTGAGATGAAGTGGTTTGCTCAAGAACAGAATGCACCACTTGGTCCTGGAATTGAAACCACTACTTTATGATCATGAATACAACACCCAAAACCACTTAACCGCATGCCCTCAGATGTAAATATTTAAAAAAAAAACATTCCATCCCTAAATATACGGTTAATTATTCAAAATGGTATTAGTAATAATTCATCTTAGACATTTAATCAGTTAATCTGCTATCTTTATAGTTTTTCAAAAACATTGAGTTTCAATTCTATTATGTACCTCCCTGTTTTTCTTATAATAACCAATCCACTTGATGGTTATGCTTTTGAAAAATTTTACATGACCACACTTATGTGTGTCTGATACCAGAACCCTCAGAAGTAGGACATCGTTTGTCAATCAGCCATTATCCATTTGCAAGACAAACAATTTCCTAAAGTCAAAAAAAAAAAAAATCTAAAAGAAAAATATAGCAACAAAGTTTGTTCTATATATCAAAAATAAATTGTAAAATATAGCATATGTGATATATGTATTTTTGTTTTTGACAACCTGCTATTATTTTACTGCATTGTAACATCCCTGCAGGTACATTATTCCAGACATAAACTTTTCAGATATTATATACAGAAACAAATAAACTATCAAATATATTTTATCTTGGTTGTTAGAGCTCTTAATTAGCCAAATGTAACATCACAGCACAGTTGGACATGCCATTAGATGAACATTTTAAAACTGAGGATCTAAACTATCTTACATATTCAGACATTAAATGTATAGCTATTACTTAAATGAACTCATATTTGCATTGTTATATTTCAACGAGGACTTTTTCCTCTAGTTAGTTTATTTAACGGCTGGAAATATCTTTTTTCTAAAGTGGTTAACATTTTGATAATATTTTTTTTTCTTATTTTTCACTCTCTCCTTTCATCTTAATCCTCAGTATGGATGTATTTATTTATACTTTTATTTTTTATGTCTTTCCATTTAAAAGGAGAAAGCTCTTTTGTATTTTTATCTATATCCATATCTGTGGAACTGTTGTTAGGGTGGTAAGTTAAAAGTATCCTATATCCAGACATAATGGCCAAAAAGTCTGAATGATAGCATATTATCAATAGATTTCTTTCTCAATATAGAAATAAGAGAAATAATTGTTTTATACAAAGAAATAAAGCCTCAGATTTATAGGAAAGAAGTAAAGAAAAAGCTGCATACTTCATGTCATTTCCAAAAATATTTGGAACTGAAAATTAAACTGCTTGAAATGGCAACTGAAACATACTTGTAAGCTTGACTCAGGAATTCTTACCACTACCATCACTGCACCAATTACACAACGAGTCTATGAAGGAACTTCCACAGGATTCTAAAACCTTCTAAAAATAGCAACCAAATCTCCCTCTTATCACACATTGTTATGTTAGAAATTGACTCACTGGATTATGTGGTCTTGAATTTCCAGCATATAAGGAAAAGAATAGATGATCACAACCATAAGTCTGTTCTAAAGGGATAACCTGGGGCTACAAAACAAGACCCAAAAACAATAAGAACAAAAATGAAATGCCAAATTACATTATCCAGCAAATGAACCTCAACGTGGCATCTGAATCTGCTAGAAATAACAGCAAAATTTCCCTCGTCCTATTCAGTCATCTTAAAGAAGGAAGGATACATTAAGTAATATAGTTTCTGATAAACTATACCCGAAAAATAGAATTAGATGATCCAGACCAGGATAGCTTTCATTACAGGTTTGCATAATCAGGGTTGATCTGTGGTTAAAGAATACCAAATCATATCATCCTAAGCAAATAACAACGATTTGGTTTTGACTGTTCATTGTCTATACATGTATATATTGGGCCTCACTGAGGCAAAGTTGCTGAGTTCCTTTCGAGCATTGGGTCTCATGGAGACAATGACCAAGACCTTTGGCATTATGTTATGCTTGAGAAGAAGATCCATCAAGTCAAGCAAAATCAGTCATGGCAGATAGACACACACACACACATATATATATATATGAGGGTCTTCTTTCTGTTTCTGTCTACCAAATCTACTCACAAGGCTTTGGTTGGCCCAAGGTTATAGTAGAAGACACTTGCCCAAGGTGTCATGCAGTGGGACTGAACCTGGAACTTACCACACAGCCACTCCTGAATCCTTCACAAGTATATATTACAGGTACTGATTTAACATAATTTGAACTCTGATACACATCATCAGACAGTTTGTGACCATTTATTTTATATCTAACACTCTACTTAAGTGAGCAGCAATTATGGAAACTGGTACAGCAGAAACTGACACAGCCAAGGCTCAGTGGTTCAGAAGTTCTGTTCCTAACTATATGGATTCAGGTTCAGTTGCCTTTGACAGCCTATTAAAACCCTGGGTTACCTAAGGCCTTACCAGTGAAATTGATAGACAGAAACTAAAATAAGCTTGTTGTGTGTGTGCACGCATGCATGTGTATGGATGTATCAATGTTTGTGTGTCTCCTTATCTTAACATTACATGTTAATTGCAAGCAAGTGTCATTGTTATACAAGTGATGTCATTCGATTTTAGTCTTCAGTGGAAACATGTCTAGCCAAGGACATGGATATTTCAGGGAAATAACTGAGGATTGATAAAAGAACAGACATCCAGCCTCAACAATATCCACCTGACCCATGCAGTCAAGGAAAAATAGACAATAAACCGATGATGATGATGACATTGATGATGCTGTATATCACAAAAATCAATTCTGATCTTAGGCATCACTATTCTATCTTTCTTGCAGATACAATATACCTAGGACTACATTATCCAATCTTTCCTTCATCCATGAACACAGCAGGGTGTGATTTGCAACAGATTTAGCTGCTATTGTAGAAGCTTTGTTGGCTTTCACTTATACAAGTTTATTAACCTGAAGACAATGACGAAGGAGGAAGGGGAGGAAGAAAGCAGTAACAACTGGAACAAGAAAAGAAGAAGGAAGAGGAGGCGTAGGCAGAACAATGTGACCAGAAACAGTTTGGTATCCAAATAGTACACATTATTAGATGATTATACTAACCTTAATGAGAAATTAATTCCTATAGATCTGTAAATCAATTTTATACTTCATAGAGATTTCATCAGCCATTCTTATCATGTGCACATAACCTTTATTATAAGTACAAGCCAATATCATTTCACAGCATTTCCCTCTATAATAACACTCGCACTAAATTTACCTCTCAGCCATGAAATAGTAGGGTGCCTATTTATAGTTTGAACAGAATAGATAATGAATGATATATGCTAGGTTAGAATTTATAGACAGGTGCTAGGTTAGAATTTATAGACACAGTATGGAAAATAGTACTTATATTTTCTTTGTACTGACTTTCACTAGAGAAAAAGACAAACATTATAAATATTTTTTATAATAAAATATCAAAATTCTGTCTCATAATGCTCTATAGAAGCAATGAAATAAAATAGTGAGTGCTGTATGGAAACAAATTTTAGCGAAACCATGACATCTGAAATAGATATGATGTTTAAATGAATGGAGACCAGAACACACTAAATGAAAAGCAAAATGGAGATCAAAGTCAGTAAAGACTTTTATGACAATCTAGAATAAAGTAAAAATAATAATTTAATCAACAATTTCAGAGTATCATAAGAATTTGACACTATCATATAACTGTGACTGAATAAAAACCACGATCATTGGTTGTATATCTTTCATATAAACAGAGATGTAAAACCTCCTGGAAAGAAATTGTTGATATATTAAATAAACATATAATCAAGCATAAAGTACAGGAGAATCTCTAATACTAACCATGGCATTAACCTCATTTGCACTCTATGCTGAGGGTCACGCACTAATCACAAGGCTTTTACCCTCCATAATGACATATGTGTATATGTATGTATGTATGTATGTATGTATGTATGTATGTATGTATGTATGTATGTATGCATGTATGCATGCTTGCATGCATGTATGCATGCATGCATGCATGTATATAGATAGATATATATGGTTTGATACTATACAATAATGATTTCTAAGAATTTGTTTTAACTTTCATAGTTTAGCCAGAGAAAGAAAAGCAGTGCTTATAGCTTTCTCCCTAGTCTTCAAAATTATGGGTGTTAGTGGCGAGTGGGGGGGGGGTTCTCAGATCAGTAAGGTGGCCCAACCCAAATTTTAATACAGTGAACTCTACTAAATGCACTCAAACGCCATATAGTGGTGATAAACTGGGTGACAAGTTACACTTACTACTAAAGAAAATAAATTGCTTTTACTAAATTTCACTCACAAAACTTTAGTTAACCCAAGACTCTGGTAGAAGACATTTACTTAAGGTGCAGCACATTGGTATTGTATCTCAAAAGTCATATACCTATAAATTAACTTCTTAACCAAACAGCCGGGCCTGAGCTCATAGGTCACGGCATTAAAGGTAGTAGAAGACATGACTTGATTAAATAAACACCAGTAATTCACTGATGCTTTTTCAGCAACGATTGAAGAATAAAACTCCAAGATAATCTCACTAAACACTGATTTCTGTGCAAAAAGGGACCCAACAAAATATCATTTAGATGCTACCATTTTGTCATCCATCTGTCTAAACTGTGAATACAGTGAAGCTACTAGGAATGAAGATGATTGATTTCCGTATAGGCCATTCCTTCTATGTGTATATAATGTGAATAGATGCTAAATAGTGAAGAAAATGTAGAAAGTAATTATTCAGAAGTGAGAAGTAGCTGCAGTTAAGCTAAATTAAGGAAGACTTAAGTTTAAATGACTTGATCAGATTTTAAAGTTATCCTGTCTTATGTTGTCAAAATACATGGAAAGATACCACTTTGTAAATCCATTCAGTTTTCTCAATGATAATGATAGTACTACACTGGGTTACATTAAACCTTGTGTTTCTTACATAGAATTTCATACATATTTCTTACATATATAAAATATCAAAGGAAGAAAGTGAAACTGTAAAGCACTAATGCCTTTCTGAAATTAATAACAGGAAAATTTAACCGTTATGTAAACCTCCTCGAGGAATTTGAAGACACAGGCTGGAAAGCAGAACATTTTGCAATCGAAGTCAGATATAGAGGGTTCGTTGGACACAGTGTGAGAAGACTGTTGTTATCGCTAGGCCTAACTCATCGTAAAGTCAATACCACCATGACCGATATCCAATCTACAGTGGAGTAAGCTAGCCACTGGATTTGGTTAAAAAGAGACGATGAGTGATGGCTAGAAGGATATTGAGCTTAATTTGATAACCAGCTGATCTAGCAAGCAGAGCCTCATATCAGTGAGGGGGGGGGCGGTGCACATTGATGCCATCGAGAGGTAGGCCCCGAAACAGTGCACATTCTCTCCTAATGACTCCATACACTTGCTGATTTCTGGTATACGGAGCTTTTGACTGGTAGTACTTGCATGTGCAAGTCGTTTGCAAGACATTTATGAATAAAAGCAAACATTTAGAAGCTGACTAAACAACATGGTGTTTATCCTTTTGATGTCAATCCACCTGAAGCCACTCACTAGTACTATGGTACAAGTTTCCTATTTTAAAGTGATCAGAATTAAAAACTTCCATCAAATTTTCATATTGATATATATTTCAAACACCAGCTTGATAACAAAGTTATCTTAATATATAAATATTCTTACTAGAGATACAATCATTAACATATTTGTTATTCCTCGTTACATATTAGTTATTAATCTTATCCAAAATAAAATGAACTTATTTACAGAGTGTTTAAAAGTATTATTATCACTTTTAAATTTAACCTGGAAATGATTAGAATACTTACAGAATTTAATGTTGGCTGCTGTATCTTGGAGGCTGGCTTCAAATAGAACTAAGCTTTTCACTTTTGAAGGTGAACACTTATAAATACAATATCAAAGATGATGTTAAGCTAGTTGAAAAATGTAATAAAATTAATGATAGGATAAAATGTTTAGTTAAAAAGGGAACTTTAAAGTATCACAAAGCCAACATTGCAAACAAACCCACCAATGTAATATCAACAAATATAAGTAATAGAATTAGGATGACTACAAAACTGCAAACATATGCAAATAGCAGTCTTGTCAAAGATTGGTTTAAGGACATCATAATCATCCTCCTCATCATCATTTAACATCCATTGTCCATGCTAGCATAAGTTGGATGGTTTGACTATGGCTGGTAAGCTGGAAGGCTGCACCAGATTTCAGTCTGATTTGGCATGGTTTTCTACGACTGGATGCCCTTCCTAACACCAACCACTCCGAGAGTGTGATGGGTGCTTTTGCATGCCACCAGCACAGGTGCCAGTTGTGTGATACCAGTATCAGCCATAAAGGATAAATTTACTGCTAGCATCACATAATTTCATTTTGTGAACAGCACTAGAAGAAAAACGACCATCTTTGGTTTCAAGATGAAAGGTGTTCTTCCATCAGGATAATGCTCAGCCACATACAGCGAGGATAACATTCCAAAGGCTGGAACAGTTTGAATGGGAAACAATGCTCCATCCACCATATTTGCCGGATATTGCCCCATTTGATTATCATTTATTCTGCAGTCTTCCACATCTTTTGGACGGAAAAAATATGTATTCTGTAGATGAGGTCAGAACAGTACTGGAGGAGTATGTTTCATCATGGACAAGGGAATTTTGGAAGAGGGGCCTTAAAAGTCTACTAGATAGATGGAAGAGCATTGTAGAAAATGAAGGAGAGTATATTTTAGATGAAGAAAGAACTTCGTTTATCTTAATTTTTAAAGTATAAAAAAAGGTGCATTATTTATGGGATGACCCAATATATATATGTGTATATATATATATATCTTCATATATATATATATGGATCTAGTGGTCTTGGCACTGGAGGTGAAGAGGATTTATTGCCCCACTAGCAATATAAACAAGAGTGAATTTTGCACCAAAAGCCAATATGAGAGTTTCTCTCGTGGTAACAACTGTAGTATAGCTTGTTCTAACAGAACATCCACATTGAAGTACAATAAATATTACCTCTGAGTATTAATACTACCTCTGTCACTAAAAGATACTTTTAACAAGCTCACTAGCTAATCACAATGAAACAAATGCCTGTTCTGGTGCTGTTATTCAATATATCACTGGTGGAGATGAACCACTGCTATCTCTAGTGGTCAAGAATCCAGCATTGACAAGACCAAGGAAATACGAAATCCTGTGATCTGATGGTCTCAGTGCTGGTGGGGATGGAGATTTATCTCCTTGCTTGTGATATAAACAAGAGTGCATTTTGTACCAAAAGCCAATATTTGAGTTTCTCTCATGGTATCTGCTATAACGAAGTATGTTCTCACAGAACATCCATTTAAATAAGTGGGGACAAATATTACCTCTCGGTGACTGCTCCTGTCACAAATAATTATATATCTGTGTGTGTCACCCAGTACACTCTGTTAAGTGGTTGACATTAAGAAGGGCATCCAGCCATAAAAACTATGCCACAATAGACAGTTGGAGTTTGGACAGCTCCTTGCTAGCCTTCCCTATGTCAAACTATCCAACTTATGCCAGCATAGAAAGCAGACATTAAACAATGATGATGATAATGATATAACGTGGTGCCCCAGCATGGCCAGTCGAGTGACTGAAACAAGTAAAAGATACATATATACACACACATATATGGTGGTTTTCTTCCAGTTTCCATCAACCAAATCTATCCACAAGGCTTTAGTAGGCCTAAAGCTATAGTAGAAGACACTTGCCCAAGGTACCATATTGTGGGACTGAACCCAAAGCCTTCACACGCATAGATATACAATATGCTGCTATACTATAGCCCTTTATGTGATAAATATTTTCTTAAACATGAATTATATTTTCTATTTAATTCTGGTCATTATCTCCATTTTGTATCATCTGCCATAGTAGGAAAGAAAAATAAAAGGAAGTACAAAATCAATGGACCCAAAACCATTTAAAAATACAAACAGGCTGTAGTTTATGTTATTGAGACTCAGTGGAAAGATGGAAATAAAAATTCAAAAAAGGAGAAGAAATATTCAAGCAATTCTTGACAAGGTTCTCTTATTACTGTTTGTTTATTGCATTCATATTATATCGTAAAAAGAGATGATGAAGAGAGAAAATATTTTAAAAAATAGAAGCGTTAGTAGTTTATTATGTACTAGCATTGTTTCTTAGTTGTAAAGTTGTTGTACTTTGCATTGATACTGTTTGTTGTGGTTGTTGCGGTTTTTGGTTTCGTATAATTGCTGTTATTGTTGTTGTAGTCGATATATTTTTGCGATTTTTGTTGCTTTTGTTCCTATTAATACTGGGATCACTATTATTGATTTAACTGTTATTGTCACTGTTACTGTTTGCTGATTTGTTACTTTTATTGTTGTTATTGCAGCTACTGTTTCAACTACCATTAATGCTGCTGTTGTTGCTAATCTCATTGTTAATGTTGATGGTGGTGGTATTAGTATTACTGTTACTGATATTACTATAAAACAAAGATTGTTGTAATTTTATTTCTATTGTTCCAACAATTCATCCCATTCTCTTTACCCTCATTACTGTTGCAATTACTCCCACCACTAGTGGTACCATAAGTTTTTACATAAAGTTTTGTTGTTGATCCTATGATTATTGATTTTATGGTTACTGCTATAATTGCAGTTACTTGTACAGGATGGCCCAAAAGTCACAACGGTATTTAATAATTCATATACACTGTTTTAAATTTATGATAACCTAGCACCACATACACTATATGTGTATGTGTGTGTATATATATATATACTGGAAATATATATACATTAGGAGTGAAAAGTCACATTTTGTGAATTACAAATACAAAAATATATCCGAAATAAATTTATTAAACTTTTAAACCCCTCTGTGACTTTTGGGCCACCTGGTATTAGTTCTTATTTTTGCTATCTTTGGTGTAAGTTTCCCCTCTCTATTTGTCCTTAAAATTTAATTAAGCACCAAACTATGGAAAAATTACTATTTGTAAACCTCTCAATGAGAGATTTTCAGTAACTGTACTCTAGAGTAAAGATTGTTTACCAACATAACATGACAGTCCTGGTTTAGGACGAATGTTGCTGTAATTTAACCATAGGAGGCATCATTTCCAGCTGACTATACAACACGATCTATGTCCATATATATATTCTTTTTTTCTATAAATATAAGGACATAGATCGTGTCGTATAGCCAGCTAGAGATGATGTCTCCTGGAGCTAAATTACAGCAACATTCGTCCTAAACCAGGACTGCCATGTTATGTTGGCAAACAATCTTTACCAAACAATGGGTTGAAACCAAAAGACAGTACATGATAACATTATATTTCTTATTGCTTTCTTATGCCCACCACCCACATGATATAGATAAATAAAGTTATTTCAGTATGTGATTTCAGTCTAAATGCTTTACAGTATCTTTCAAAGTATCTTTCAAATCGACTTCACCCTTCTAACTGCTAAGATCATTAAAATACATGAAAAACAATGGATAACTGTCATACTTGACTATTCTTCTCAAGATCAATCACAGCTAACCATGCTGCCATTAACTATATTCACTAAAATCCAAGAATATAAGATGCAGTAAATGTTAACAAAAATCAATTCAATAAGAAAACGATTCAACTGTGTTAGAGCACCACAAGAAGCAAAAAAAAATATATCCCAATTTAAGCATAGCCTTTCATTGAAAAATCTTTTTCATCTAATGAAGGGATCTGCTTGAAAAGGAATAATATTTCTTCTCCTCTCTTTATTTGAGCATATCTGAATGTTAGCTCATTTTTTACCATTAAAATATTTTACTTCAGGGCAGGTACATTAATATGCTTGCCTTAATTTTCCTAGTCTCAAAAAAAAAGTATTGCCTTATGCTTGATCGGTTTACAATTTGGATGCTCATGCAATGGTAGAATTATAAAACAAGGCAAGAATGTTTAAAATTTTAGAGAGAGAGAGGGAGAGATCACTGAAGAAATTATGGCAAAGTATGGGAACACATGGGTTATGAAACAGGGAAATAATATTGCAAGGATTTAAAGAATTACAATTTTTGCAAGTTATTTTAAGAATTTAAGAATTACAAATTTTTGAAAATCATTTTAAATCAAAATGTTAGTATTACAAGTTAAATAAATGAATGATGAGTGATTAAAAACTAGAGAAATTTCTTAGCTTAGCTAGTCATTTTGTGTGATATAATAGAGTAAACAGCAGAGCTCATAATTCCTTAAATCCTGGCAATATTCTCTCCCTGTTTCATAACCCATGTGTTGCCATACTTTACAATGATTCTCTCAGCGATCTCTCCCTCTCTCTCTAAAATTCTTAAGCATTCTTGCCTTGTTTTATAACTTGTGTCTTTCTCATTCTTGTTATGATTTCCCCCAGCGATAAAGTCTTTAAAGTCTCTTCCGTATCTCTCTGTCTCACTAGTGTCTTCTTACTGCTATTTCTATTTCCTGAAGGGAAGCTGGCCATTGCAACCACCCATTCTTGCCCCCACCACCTGTACTGGAAATCTCTCCTCTTATATTAGAAACTCTTACAGGGCTCTGCCTCAGTTTTGTACCAGAAGACTTGCATATCTCTATCCTTCTCTCCCCCCACCACCACCACCAATCATCCACACTAATGCATGTGCCAAAAGAAGATGTATTACAAATTAAATTAGCAATACACCTACCTCTATCTCTCTATATACAGTGGACTAACCAATAGCAGCTCATTTACTTACTTAGTTTAAACATTGACCTATTTAATTTGCAGCATTAACACTTATATTTACAATGCTCATAACACTTATATTTACAATGCTTACATTACACTCACCCCTAATAGGGACAACAATTTTAGCATGTTTGAATGATGGTAGGTTAAAGTGAGAACAACTGATGTGATATGTCTTATCAATGAAACTTTCTTTCCAGGTACTGAATACCATCTCTCCTTCCCATGTTCCATCCCACATCCCTTTCCCAGTTTTCAGAGCTGGCTCTGTCAATGTAGGTAGATTGGAATGTAGGTCTAGCGAGATTGTTGAGATGCTTGGATGGAAGTGTGTTGATGTATGCTGCATCCAAGAGGTAAGGTGGAGATGAGCTTCTACCAGGTTCGTCACAGACAAGACAGGTATAAAATCTTCTGGGAAAGTAACAGCAATGGGGTAAGTGGTATGGGCATACTTCTTGCAGAGAAATGGGTTGATAGTCATAGAGGTAGTCAGTGTGTGATAGAATATTTAAGCTCAGGCTAGTCTTGGATAATAGCTTAGCAACAGTTATCTCTGCCTATGCCCCACAAGCGGGCCTACCAAATGAACAGAAGGACCACTATTATGATATTCTTCTGCTGGCTACCTCAAAGACGAGTGACAATAATCTCATCTTCGTGGTTGAGGATTTTAATGGACTTATTGGATGGCAGCCTAGTATCTTCCATGTTGTACATGGGGGCCATGGAATTGGTTTCTGAAACAAAGGGAGAACAAGGCTACTGGAGTTCCATGAAGCAAATAACCTATTGATCTGCAGCACCAACTTCAGGAAGCCAGTCAGCCACCTGATGAAGAATGTCCCCCCAGCATAGACGAGTCATTAGTGACTTTAGACTCCAGGCCAGAAGGATGCCAAGAAGCAGACCAATCTGGAAAAGAAGGATTTGGAGGCTTAGTACCATTCATATTATCAGAGATTTAGGGACAGCCTAATTGAGAAATTTGATGAGAGAGAGGAGGAGGAACTACAGACATCTGACATAGAGGGCATGTGGGAATTCCTGTGGGACAGCTTGCTGAGTGCTTCAGACCAAATCGCAGCTTGCGCAAAGTCCTATCCAGACTTAGGATGATGGAACGATTCTGTAGACAAGGCCATTAGAGCAAAGAAACAAGCCTGGAAGGCCTGGAAGAGTGAGAGTAGCAGGGAACTGTATCAGATAGCCAAAAGGGAAGCTAAGAGACAGGTATATCTAGCCAAAAGAGAGGAAGAAAAGAAATTTGCCAATGTTCAGCAACATGAGGGCCACAGTATTGAAGTGTTTTGGATTGCAAGACAGTGTGTGAGAAAAATTGTGATGTCATAGGAGAGAAATATGTCTGCACGGATGATAGCGTACTTGCATTTAATGATTCAGCAAAGAAAGAGGCTTGGAAATACCATTATGAAAGACTGCTGAATGTGGAGAATGAATGGGAGAAGAGTCTACCAATGTTGACCCAACTGAAAGACCAGCTACCCAAATTGGCAGTACCTTGGTAGATAAAGGTATTAAGGATATGAATACAAGAAAAGCACCTGGTCTATCAGGAATCACTAAGGTGGTTAAAATATCAGGCAGTGTGGGTTATGGTCTTGTCCCCCATATTGTACATCAAGTGGTTCATGAAGGAGTCATACCCAATGACTGGTGTAGCAGGACCATAGTCAACTGTTACAAGGGTAAAGGTTATGTCTTAGAAATAATTACAGAGGTGTAACATTGTTGGATCAGGTAAGGAAAATAATGGAGAAGATCATAGCCCAACTAATAAGAGAGAGAGAGTTAGTCTAGATGAGATGTGGCTTGATTTTGTGCCAGGAAGAAGCACCACTGGCGCTATATTTCTGGTAAGGCAGCTACAGGAGAAATATGTAGCCAAAGATAAACCTCTGTACTTAGAGAAAGCCTTTGACAGGGTCCCCCAATCCCTTATCTGGTGGTCAATGCAGAAACTAGGGATAGAGATAGATAGTGCTTGGTGAGAGCTGTACAAGCCATGTATAGGGATGTTACCAGTAAGGTGAGGGTCGATAATAAGAACAGTGAAGAATTCAGGGTACAAGTAGGGGTTCACTGTGGATCGGGCCTCAGCCCCCCTCTTATTCATCATAGTTCTCCAGGCAATAACAGATTAATTTAAGACAGGCTGCCCCTGAAAACTCCTCTATGCTGGTGATCTTGTTCTTAGAGATGAATCACTACCAGAACTAAAGAAGTTCCAGGTATGGAAGTGACGTCTAGAATTGAAGGTCCTTAGAGTTAACCTAGCAAAAACCAAAGTCTTAGTAAGTTGGAAGGCAGGCAAACCACAAATCCCTTCAAGTAGATGGTCCTGCTCAATCTGTAGAAAAGGCATAGGTAGAAACTCCATAAGAGGTACCCAGTGTAAGCTTTGGATACATAAGAAGTGCAGCAATATCAAAGGAAGGTTAACAGGGAAAATATCTTTTGTGTGTGGAAGATGCAGATACAGTAAGCACTGAGAATGTACAGGGGGTAAGCTAGAGGTAGTAGATAGTTTCCGTTATCTAGATGACCAAGTTAGTAGCAGAGGAGAATGCTCCGAGAGGGTAGCTGTGAGAATAAGATTAGACTAGGCAAAGTTCAGAGAGCTCCTACCTCTGCAGGAAACAAACAGCCTCTCTTTCAGAGTGAAAGGCAGATTGCATGATTCCTGTGTGTGAACAGCTATGCTAAACAGCAGTGAAACAGTGGCTGTGATGGCCAAAGTCATGTGTAGGCTTGAAAAAATGAGGCTAGTACGCTTTGCTGAATGTGCAATGTCAGTGTGCATGTTCAACAGAAAGTAAACATCTTGAGAGAAAAGTTGGACATAAGAGGCATCAGCTGTGGTGTGCAAGAGAGATGAATGCGCTACTATGGTCATGTGATGCAGTGGACAAGGACAGTGGTGTAAAGAAGTGCCGATCTCTAACTGTAGAGGGAACCTGTGGTACAGGTAGACCCAGGAAGACATGAGACAAGATGGTGAAGCGTAGTCTTCAAAGTTTGGGCCTCACAGAGGCAATGACTAGTAACTGAGACCAAGACCGAGACATGGTGTCATGTAACTGGCACATAAAAAGCATCTTTCGAGCTTTGGGCCTCACCAAGACAATGACCAAGACCTTTAGTATTTTGTCATGTTTGAGAAGACCTATCAAGCCAAGTAAAATCACAGTTGTGACAGATACTGGTGTCACACAAATGGCACCCATGGCAATGGCATGTAAAAGCATCCATTACACTCTTGGAGTGGTTGGCATTAGGAAGGGCATCCAGCCATAGAAATCTTGCCAAATCAGACTGGAGTCTGGTGTAGCCTTCCAGCTTGCCAGCCCTGGTCAAACCATCCAACCCATGCCACCATAGACAACAGACACTAAATGATGGTGGTGATGATGATGATGATGAACAGTTCCAATAAAATTGTCTAAAGTTGACAAAAACTTTAAAGAAAAACAGAAAGTTACAAATTATCTTAGTCATAATGGTATTTAAAATAAGAGAAAAGTCATAGTTTTTGAAGGCCCTTATAGATTGAGAATGTATATAATTAAGTGATGTTAAAACAGCTATGTGATTTGAACTCTTCCAGAAGTCAGAAGGAAATATATGTGAAACATTGTAATCAATTCCAGTCATTCAAACCATTTTTAAACAGCATTCTTTTATGGGAAGAAATCATTACTCTGTCACAGACTGAACAGATAATTCAGCAGGGAGCATAAAAGAGTAGACATAATGTTTGTACTATCTAGTTTGGTGCCCCATATTTCTAAACTGAAACCTTGCAATAGTCTTTACTTTCTTTTTCATCTCTCTAAATGTTGATAAAACAGAGTACCAACAACATTATATGGTTAAATCATTTTATTTATCCTTGCTTTTCATTCTCAAAAGGCTTGTCCTGAAGAAAGACATTATGTGTTGAACTGTCGGAGAATCTAGCACATCAGTTGAGTAGATAATGGGGTGAACTTATAACAGCCAGTTTATGATTTCATCTTTGAATATCTGTCATTCATGTACCACTCTATAAAAATGAACGGCTATAACTTTTCTTGATCAATAAGACATTTGTTTATTCTGTTTTATAGTTGTTCTATCTGTTATTGAACTGCAGAGTAGATTTCATCAGCTTTTGATTTGCTTGCTACAATTTTGTGTTCTTTTGTATCAAAGAACCCAAACTTGGTTCTCTTCTATTAATGTCAAGTCACATTTTACATCAGTCTAAATAGTTCAAAAGGGATCAACTTAATGAGAAGGTCGGTGGAATCTAGTTAATATCTCGTATCATTTTGGCAAACCAAAGATGGTAAATCTCCTTAAGTGTTATGAGAAAAGGAAAATTAAATACACTAAGATTGAATGCATCTTTATTTATATAATCCAACAAAATATAAATTGTTACCTATATGTCATTATCATCACTGACATCATTTTAAAATCTGTTATTCCAAGGTGCTTTCAAGTTGTTTAGTTCTGTAACACAGTATCATTCCATTTTACTTGATCCTGCATTATGTCATAGTTAAAGTCTAACATTCTTAGATTTGACCTAGATAAGTTCATCTAAGCTTTATTTCTGCTCACAGCATATTCTCACCCTATAATACATACATAGATGTAAGGCGGTGAGCTGGCAGAAATGTTAGCATGCCGGGTGAAATGCTTAGTGGTATTTTGTCTGTCTTTATGTTCTGAGTTTGAATTCTGCTGAGGTCGACTTTACCTTTCATTCTTTCAGGGTCGATAAATTAAGTACCAGTTGCATACTGGGGGTGATCTAATCGACTGGCCCTCTCTCCCAAAATTCCGGGCCTTGTGCCTAGAGTAGAAAAGAATTCATATATTCGTGTGTGTGTGTGTGTGTGTGTGCACATGCGTACATGTGTGTCTGTGCATGCATGTGTGTGCAACAAAATCTCCTAAAACTATAAACACCCTCAAAAAGTATATCTGTTACTAGAACTAGAATCTCAATGAATGAAAATCAAGCACTATCAAAGCATGGTAATAATATGGCAACAAAACCTCCATAAAATATAAAACTCCCTAAACAACTTTAACTCTTACCAGAATAAGAACCTCAAGGAAGGACAACTCTTTAATAATGAGAACACAAGAAACAAAAGATTTGCTGCCATCAGCACATACAAATAAACAAGCACATCAAATATATAAATCAAATATATACATTGCCCTTCCATCTGGCTGTGTCAGCAGCATCACAAGCATAAATGCTGAAATGCTGCCTGAGAATAAATAGACTAGAAAAAGGGGCCAAATATTAGCACTATGTATTCATCATGTCTACACCTATTTATTCTTTTACTTGCTTCAGTCATTTGACTGTAGCCAAGTTAGAGCACTACCTTAAAGAGTTTTTAGTTAAAGAAATTGATCCATGACTTATTCTTTGTGAGTCTAGTACTTATTCTATTGGTCTCTTTTCCTGAACCGTTCAGTTATGGGAACATAAACACACCAGCATCAGCTGTCAAACAATGGCAAGGGGACAAACACAAATACACACACACACAAATACATACATGCATATATATATATATATATGCATATATACATATGTATATGTACATACTTACATCTATACATATATATATATGCATATGTGGGCACAGGATGTCATGAAGTGTATACAATAAAAAAAATACGAAGTACATGGAACATGAACTATTTTTTTAACAACAAAAGACACAAATGGAAAACAAAACAAACAAC
The DNA here is from genome assembly GCF_006345805.1 of Octopus sinensis. NCBI lineage: Eukaryota > Metazoa > Mollusca > Cephalopoda > Octopoda > Octopodidae > Octopus > Octopus sinensis. The sequence goes on from NC_042999.1 coordinate 107,359,451, forward strand.
ATAAAGAACGACCCTTCATCAGTTGTTGGCCATTTTTCTATTTTTGTATTTCGAGCATTTAACAACAATATATGCTTTCAATAAAACAGTTGCTCCCATAAAGCAAAGTAAATAAAATTTGGGATTTTGTGGAAGGTCAAATTTGGTAACACAAACAGGATAGTGAATACAAACAGGAAGGGCTGCTAAGCCTAAACGAGGTTGTGATGGTGAATAACAGGCTTCTTTCAGTTTCTATCAATCAAATCCACTCACAAGGCTTTGGTTAACCCAAGGCTATAGTAGAAGACATTTGACCAAGGTGCCACACAATGGGACTGAACCTAGAACTATGTGGTTGGGAAGCAAGCATCTTACCATACAGTCACACCAATGCCTTAGAGTTACAAAGCACAAATAACAAATTTCAAATATAAATCATTTAATATTTATTGCTACCAAGCATAGAAATTAAAAATTAAGTATTTAAAACAGTAATTTCACCAAAACATACACTACCATCTACAGAACTATAGAACTTGAAAACTATAAAATGTTAAAACCAACTAGCAAACTAGACATAATAAACAGAAGTTATTAAATATAATCAGAACAATGTAGTATAGCATGAACTTTCAATCATTGTCACAATCTTTTCAAATAGGCGTAGGAGTGGGTATGTGGTAAGTAGCTTGCTTACGAACCACATGGTTCTGGGTTCAATCCCACTGCGTGGCACCTTGGGCAAGTGTCTTCTACTATAGCTTCGGGCCAACCAAAGCCTTGTGAGTGGATTTGGTAGACGGAAACTGAAAGAAGCCCATCGTATATATGTATGTATATATGTATATATGTCTGGCACCTGTGTCGGTGGCACATAAAATCACCCACTACACTCTCAGAGTGGTTGGCATTAGGAAGGGCATCCAGCTGTAGAAACACTGCCAAATCTGACTGGTCTGGTGCAGCCTTCGGGCTTCCCAGACCCCAGTTGAACCGTCCAACCCATGCTAGCATGGAAAGCGGACGTTAAACGATGATGATGATGATGATGATGTATATGTGTGTGTGTGTGTGTGTGTGTGTGTGTATGTTTGTGTGTCTGTGTTTGTCCCCCAACATCACTTGACAACTGATGCTGGTGTGTTTACGTCCCTGTAACTTTGCAGTTCGGCAAAAGAGATTGATAGAATAAGTACTAGGCTTATAAAGAATAAGTCCTGGGGTCAATTTGCTCAACTAAAGGCGATGCTCCAGCATGGCCACAGTCAAATGACAAACAAGTAAAAGAATTTTTAAAAAAAGTAAATAACTGCATCATTTCACGTGGAATTTTTGGTTCTCGGAACTTGTCTTGTAAAAGTCAAGCAGCAATTTGGCTGTAAATGGTGGACTGAATGCTAGAAAAAACAGTAAACTTACACAAAGATAAACACATATCAGCCAATAAAGGGCAATTACCACCCATTAGAATGTTTCTCTTCTGCAGCCTGTGGTTGGGCCTGAAGTGAGATGGGCTCTGCCAGGTGTAATAAAATTCCAAAGTTTTACCAAGTTTCACAATGGAATTCCTTTGACCCCCATCAAGAAGTTGAGACTCAAAATAAGGCAGTTGGATTGCACATTGAACCATGTGGCTGAAAAAGAAATTTATTAACCACGCATGAACTAAATTTTCTTCCAGCAACTTCAGACTTGAGATGGATTCACTACAGCTTGTAACATTGCTTCATTGTTATTCTTCTCTGTGGCATTGTCTGAAATTCCATTATTAAAGCGAGAGAGATGGGAATAAAGTCTCGATGACCAATTAGTTAAATTTTGCTTTCGGTAAGTCTAATACTACTACATTGATTGGAAAACTTGAAAAACCTCTCTTGACACAAACTTCAGAATGTGAGATGTTGTCAATTATATTTTCTAAATTGATAAAAGCATATATTCACTAAATTTGCTAAAATTACATCACACAAATGTGTGTTCATGTTTGCGTATGTTATTTATATGTGTGCCTATGAGAATATATACACCAACCAGCCTGTGTTACAATAGATATCAATAAATTATTCTGAATGTGTATGTTTGTGTGTACATGTTTGAGAGCGTTGGCTTTATTTTTATTTTTCTGAAACAAAAATAGCAGACCAATAGATCAATCCAATCACCCTCTAAGGATTAAGATATGCAAAACATCTCTGAAGTTCACTTAATAATTAATCATTGCCAATATCAAGTCTACCACGAGACGAAAAATTGTAAGCCAGTGATTGGCATTTAGTGCTTTGAAGAAATAAAATAATCACACATACATAATATTCATAAGAATGGATAGAACTAATTTGAATAGTATAGATACCTTCAAAAATTACCGTTCTCATCTGTCTCATCATTATTATCTATGTTCTAGCTTCCACTTTTCCTAGCTAGCATTTGTTAGAGAGTAAGTTTTCTTGTACAGTATATTGTTAATTTCATCCTTTCATTTATAAGACTTAGTACCCTTAGATCTAATATTACCATTTCCTCTCTGCCTTTTCTACCTCTACTATAAAGGCTTCTGCTCATGTCATTTCCATTCAGGCTTTCCCATCTCTCCACTTCTATCACATTTGTTGTGTTCAACCACATGAGGCTCCATGTTGACCACTGCAACAAGTCTTTTCTCCTCATAATGTCATCCCACTGGAATTCTCTCACTCCTTGCTCATATCTTTGATCTGATATGTTGATCTACAAGGGTTGAAGCAGAACATTAATGGCCTCAATCTCACTAGTCTTGGAGGGTTTGCAAAGACCATAAACCCCCGTTCACTTCTTGCAGATACCTAGGTGCTAGTGGGAAGCCTTTATTGGGATGGCCATGTTAGGAAAGCCTTTACTCATAGGTCTACTTTAACAAAGCTAACTTGGTACTAAGCTCCAACAAGAACAACATTGTTTGATTGTTTTAAAGCAACAAGTTGAAAATAATACTAATAATAACTAATCACATTCATTTACTATGCATCAGTCAATGCTGTCAAATTAAAGAGTCACCCAAACACTGCTGGCATTAATTTATAACAAAATTAATTAGATTCAAAATAGCTGAGTGGCTAATTAACTTTCAGCTCATGAGCGACTATATATAGTATCAACCATCAGATTTTGCATGTATATTATAGATGCAGGCATAGCTGTGTGTTTGAGAAGTTGCTTCAAAACCATGTGGTCTGGGGTTAGTGCCAGACCAATACAAGTTACGTAGGTCGATTTAGGAGACAGAAGCTGAAGTTGTGCATTACACACACACACATACATTCACACACGTGCACACACACCCTACACACACGCACGCACACACACGCATGTATCTGTGTGTGTGAATCTGTGTTTGTATGGCTAAGCAATGGTAGACTTACTATATAAAAAATTCAATATCATAATTTTTCTTGCCTCTCTTAACTCTCCTCCACTTTTTCAGTCACTTGCTTTTGCTTACCTGATTCCAATTTTTATTTGTTTGTCGCCTCTTCCATGTGTTATATGCATATATGTGTGTGCTTCGAGCAAGGTCGTTGCCAGTGCATAAGTTGCGAATTAAAATCTTCCAACAAACCGTAGTCACAATTTATGTTCCTAACACTAGCTGAATGATAACTAAGTTGTTTTACTAAATTTTTATTATATTTAAAGTAATTGAAAGAAACACTGAGCATCTCAAAATAGATACAGTAACGAAAGGGTTTAATCTCATACTCAACTTTAAAAACAAGGCTTGTGGTTCTAAAAGCCCCGCCTCACCTGATGGAAAAGAGATCACTCTACACATCTCCTAAGGTCATTTATGGTTGTTGTTTTGAAGGCATAAATACCTTGTAACTATAAAAATATAGGGATAAATGCTTTCCTTCTTGCTCACTTTTGAATATATATCACAGGGAAAGATATGTTTTCTTAGGTCACATCTCACCACCACATAAATCTTCTCTCTAATAGGGTATTCATGTCCAATCTCACATCTTTCTTTATTGTTAGCATCACTTGCAAAGCCATTGCCAATCTTGGTTGTGTAGTTGATAAAACAGCATTTTTGCTTGTTACAATGAATTTCTTTGCATCTTTTGGTAAAATATGACTATTTGTTGAATTTAGCCACATTATTAAAATTGTTTAATGCATATTTTTCATTGCCCATTCTTGCTAAATTTGAACACTTCTATCCATGTTCTCAAAGATATAACGAGTTTTTGTATCAAGAAAAGGAATTTTTGATATACTAAAATATACTGAATGATGATGATGATGATGATGATGACGACGATGACAATGATGAGGACAATGATGATGATGACGACAGTAACAGAGGTTTTGGTGGAGGTAACAAAAATGACGATGACGATGATAATGATGATAGATGCAATACACAAATTCAGGTGGGGAACTAACATGAATTTTGTTTGTGAAAAATGAGCTGAAGCAAACTTGACTTAAAGCGAGCAAACAAATATCATGTTAAGCAAATCAATAAAATAAGAGAATTGAACCAGACAAAATAAACAGCATAAGAAATGCACAAATGAAAGGAAACAAGATAACAGGTATCAATAATCTAGCTGTTTAGGAGTGGCTGTGTGGTAAGTAGCTTGCTTATGAATCACATGGCTCCGGGTTCAGTCCCATTGCATGGCACCTTGGGCAAGTGTCTTCTATTATAGCCTCAGGGTGACCAAAGCCATGTGAGTGGATTTGGTAGATGGAAACTGAGAGAAGCCCCTTGTATATATATATATATATATATATATGTATATGTTTGTGTGTCTGTGTTTGTCCTCCCAGCATAGCTTGACAACTGATGCTGGTGTGTTTACGTCCCTGTAACTTAGCAGTTCGGCAAAAGAGACCAATAGAATAAGTACTAGGCTTACAAAGAATAAGTCCTGGGGTTGATTTGCTCGACTAAATGTGGCGCTCCAGCATGGCCACAGTCAAATGACTGAAACAAGTAAAAGAGTAGTATGTAATAATTATTCTAAAGAAGGCACTGAATGAAGTAGCAATACAAGACAGGAGAAGAAGTAAGAAAATGAGAGCATTTAGAAAATAGTATTAAAACACATGAACCAAACTGTTTTGTGTCTTCAAAGAAGCCAACACATATTTAGTAGATGTTGAGGTAACAACTGGTTGTAAGACAGATGGATTGTAGAGTCAAGCGAAGCTAAAATTGGATTATAGAATGTTACATTTATATGTTGGCAAGAAAAGCTACTGCTTGGCTAAACCTAATGCAACTAAGCTCAGTAGAAACAGCTACAGGAAAAAGGACAGTGCTGATTGGGAAACACAGAACTCAGGTCTGAAGCTGAAGATTTCTTGATTGCAGTACAATGCCAATACTTTTCACAAGGAACTATCAAATCATAAATGAGGAAATTTAATTGTAGAATACCTCAAGATCAGGAAGAAACAAACAAGTACATTCTTTCTAGCTAGTTTCCCTTTTCTTGTGGTAGACTTTTCTCCACTGCACCAACTCCAAGGCTTGTAGTCCTGTGGACTGCATGGTGACCTCAATAGTGCAGGTGGCAAGAAAAAAGCACCCAGCCCACACTGTAAACTGTTTGGCATTAAAAAGGGCATCCAGCCATAAAAATCATGTCAAATCAGACACTGGCACTTAATGCAATACTTGAACACATCAGAATCTGTCAAACTGTCCAACCCATGCCAGCAAGAAATATAGACACTAAATGATGATGATGATGTTATATAGTTGGTTGGTTGGCTGGGTAGCTGGCTGGTTAGTTGGTGGGTTAGTTAGGTAGCTATTTATTTACTTATTTGTGCTCTGAATATGTGACAAGATACCATAGAAGGTTAAGACTTTATTTTCATTTGTGTAAAGCTACCATTCTGATGTGATCCAGTTTATGGAGTATCATTATGAGTTAGGGCAATTACATAGTAGCAAGAGTCATATGTAGTTTAAAAGTAGATAAAAAACAGAAAACAAATTACTGTTATTTCAAATAATTCATTACATACATGTCAATAATGAGTGATCAATAAGTAAATCATTTACAAATCACATCATCAGATGACCAACCATATAGAATACACACACTTACACCACCACCCCCACACACACAGACAGACAGACAGATAGACAGATAGACAGATAGACAGATAGATAGATAGATAGATAGATAGATAGATAGATAGATAGATAGATAGATAGATAGATAGATAGCAAGAGGAAGGATGTGAAATCCAGCTAGATACTGAATTCTCTGAGTAAAATGCCAAAGCTGGTTCCATCAGATGGTGTGTTTTTTGGTAGTCTACCTTTAGCTTTGATCCGATGTTCCAGTTTATTTCATAGCTGCTTAGAGTGTAAAGTACAATACTGAAAATAAGGAGAATGAAGAATTTGAACATTCAAACTTTAAGTTTACTTCCAGTTAAAATAATAGTCCAAGTGTTTCGATCACACAAATCACATATTATTGCATATTCAATATGCAGTGATTTATGCATTATTGGTACAATCTCTTCAGGGCATATAAATATGACATTGTTTGAAAAGGAATTTTCCTCCTCAAATAATTTAAATTAGACTTGGAAGTAGTAGTAGTAAACTCTGAACATTCTACAATGAGATGTTTTTTTCTCAAGTGCTTGTTTAGGTGAAATTCAGTAGCATCAACAGCAGCGATTATTGAGGTTTGCAATGGTTCCTGCTAGGCTGGGTGTGGCTAGTTATAGAAAACTTATTATTTTGAATGATTTTTCATACTTTATAGTCACAAAGCACATACTTTTCTACTCTGGGCACACAGCCTGGAATTTTTGGGGAAGGGGCCAGTCGATTAAATCGACCCCAGTATGCAACTGGTATTTAAGTTATCAACCCCAAAAGGAGGAAAGGCAAAGTTGACCTCAGCAGAATTTAAACTCAGAACATAAAGATAGATGAAATGCTGTTACGCATTTTCCCCTGAAGAAATTCTTCTTCAAACACTGTCATATTTATATGTCCTGAAGAGATCATACTAATAATGCATAAATTATAGCATATGAATATGCAACAATATGCAATTAGTGTGATCAAAACACATATTGGACTATTATACTAACTAAAAATAAACTTAAAGTTTGAATGTTCAAATTCTTCATTCTCCTTTCAATATATACATGTTTGAGCTCATCTTGTTATCTTTCATAAAGGGTGACTTTGGGTTACCTATGGTTACACTCTTGAGAACAAATCCACTCATAAGCCTTTGGTTAACCCAAGGTTATAGTAGAAAACATTTTCCCAAGGTGCTCTGCAATGGGACTGAACCTAGAACCATGTGGTTGGGAAGCCAACTTCTTACCATATATGTATTTATATGTGTGTGTGTGTGCATGTATATATATATATGTATGTATATTTCGTTACTGCCCACAAGGGGCTAAACATAGAGGGGACAAACAAGGACAGACAAACGGATTAAGTTGATAACATTGATCCCAGTGCGTAACTGGTACTTTATTTATCGACCCCGAAAGGATGAAAGGCAAAGTCGACCTCAGGGGAATTTGAATTCAGAACGTAACGGCAGACGAAATACGGCTACGCATTTCGCCCAGCATGCTAACGTTTCTGCCAGCTCACCATATATATATATATATATATATATATATATATATGGTGAGCTGGCAGAAACGTTAGCATATATATATATATATATATATATATATATATATATGTATATATACATATGTGTATATATATATGGATATATATACATATGTGTATGTATGTGTATATATATATATATATATATATATATATATATATATATATATATGCATATGTATATATATGTGTGTGTGTGTGTGTATATACATATGTATGTATGGTAAATATGTACTCTACTAAAAACATTTGAGTAATCCTTCCACTCAACTTTAAATTGTTTATATATAACATTTGACATAAAAGCAAACATATGTATTTATACATGTATGTATATATACATGTGTGTGTATGTTTTATGTGTTATATATATATGTTTGTGAGCGTGTATAAATATCAATATAAATAGATTAATACATAGTTATATATGTTATATAAATGTACAAATTAATATATACATAAGTATACATGTGTGTGTGTATGTGTGTATACATTATATATATATATGAGCATGGCAAAGCTGGTACTTTCATACTCTGGAAATTACACTTACATTATAAAACACCTGATATACCCACAGAAATTTTTTAAAATTACATACAAGAATAAGCTGTAGGGAATGACAAAAGGACCACATGCTAGGATGGGACATGCGAATGCATACAGATAGGGAGATTAAGAAATATCATTCAGATGTTATCATTAAGAGCCATAAGATAGAAAAATAAATTCCACTGAACAGTGCATCAATTTCAAGAGAATTTCTAAACAACATGTAGAAACTATCCAAATATGAATATCTAGGAACTGAGATAACCATGATGTGGGGATTGAAAAATCTAAAATTTCCATAATAATAGGTGCACTGAGAATTAAAAAAAAAAACTATTAACAATAATGATAATATGAAGAAGAAGAAGAAGAAGAAGAAGAGAAGAAGAAGAAGAAGAAGAAGAAGAAGAAGAAGAAGAAGAAGAAAAAGAAGAAGAAGAATATAAGCATAAAAGTTATTTAAAAAATTACAAATATAATCAAAATTTCAGGACTTTCATACATAACATGCACAAAATATCACTGTTGGGCACTGTATATTTATCATGTAGAGTACTCACTACATGATGGATAATGCAAAAACAGAACACAGCATGTACCTGGGGCACACAAAGCTGCACTCAGTTGTGCAGCAAAAACATGCAATAAATATAAAGAGAAATAATAGAAACTTAATAACAATAATGATAATAATAATAATGATGATGATAATGCTAATTGTTTCTAAGCTTCCTAAAATTTTCAGCATCAAGAATTGCACTTCATTATATTTTATTAAAGGTAAACATGTTTCAGTTTTGTTTCTATGTTCCCCTTTGAGCGTTCATCATTGTTGTTGTCATTATCCTCACCATCATCATCATCATCGTCACCATCACCATCATCATCATTGTCATCTTCGTTATCATTATCACTTTCATAATCATAAGGGGTTTTGATATAAGGTAAACTGTAAATATACAAACAAAATAAATACCAAATGCTGGTTGATTGGATTTTCTCACATGAATTTAATTGGAAATATTGTTGTTGTTGAAATGATTTTAAAAATAACACTTGATGAAGAAATACTTTTATTTTGTTTTCAAATTAATTGAGAATAAATTACAGATGGAATTTATAATTTATTTTTTTGTTCTATTTTATTAATTTTTTTCAGATTCATTTCTTGAAGAGAAATAATGAAAATGATATTTTTTTAATAAATGAAAAACAAAAGTAAAATGATCAGTAATATTTGTTTAACACAATCATCTTTTATTAATGAACTAGATTCTCTAGGAGGTCTACATAATTAATTGTATTAACATTACACTTTCTAATTAATTAAGCTTACATATTGACAAAACTTATTTCTTAAGGTACAATATTTTCATTCTCAATGAATAGCATTTAAAAACTGTTTATTTATTTATTGAAGTTGTTTACATTGTTTCTCTTCTTTTTATTTCTACGTTAACATCAGTTTAATAGACCTTCAAATTTAGAGTGTTTTCTGAATTTTGAAGTTGTATTTTATAGCTACTGGTTCTTTATGATTAATTTATCATTTTTCAATGCTCCACCATGGCCAGTTATATTTATTTTAGTGCAAGACATTGTAAGACATGTAGTTTTTAAATACCATACAGAAGAACCTAGATTTCAATTTGTAACTCTCATACAATAAATAATATTACTCTAGTTACAGAAAATTATATATTTTCCACATAAATTATAATAATTCATTTCCAAACTTTTAGCAACACCATTTTGAAAAAGTTCAGCATATGAGTAAGATTGATAAAATAAGGAGTGGGGTCAATAAGATCACATAAACCTCTGAAGTTAAAGCCCTAATCTGGTCACATTCCACTCACTGAAAACAAAACACTAAAAGAATGACTGAACATAAATATGCATATATGTCTATGTTGGTGTGTGTGTGTACATGTAAATATATATATACACACACACAAACTTGGAAACTGTATAAGGAAAGTGATTTATGCAAGTAATAGTAGTAGATGTGGAAAAGAAAATCAGGTAAAAATCAGAGTATTGTCATTCTTACATTTAAAATTTGAGGTTTAATGACAGAAAAATATCCAAGTGCAAAATAAGATACAGTGGATTTTGTAATAATAAAAGCAAGGAAGATAATTTCAAGAATGCAAAAGAAAATAAACTAAATTTAATTTTTGAATTAAAAGTAACAAGAATTTAAATCATATATATATATATATATATATATATATTATTCCATGAAGACTATATCTGTTGTTTTGTTTTTCTGAGGTTTATTTTTTAAAATTTCCATCTATCACAAATATTTCCATTAACTTAAAATAGCATAATAATTCTGCTGAAGGATGAAGAAAAAAACAAAACATTATAAAATTCGAGTTGCTTCCATCCATTTTCTTCATGGGGAATCACTACTCACAAGAAATAAACCAGATTAAATTTAGTTTATTTCTGAGAGTCTTTTATGAAATGAAACTTTTAAATTTTCAGTTGAACAATGTTAATGGTTTTCACAGGAAATCATTGCATTGAAATATTAGCAATAATTAGGTGTTAGAAAATAAGCAAGAAAAGTTTTGATTAAAATTAGATAATAGGAATAGGCATATGCCTCATTTGAGATGTTAGTATAAAGTTTCGTTTCTGAAGTCAAGTAAAATAATCTAGATATAGCTGCAAGAAATGAAAATAAAAACCTTAACCAAATTTCTCAACCAAATTTCTCATTATTGATTATTAGTGATTCAATCACTCCCAAAATAATTTAGAGAGAGGATCTTAATTATTTACAAAGCAAACATAGTTCAATATGGTCACTGACATTTGATTCTGAGGAGGGCATATAATTCTGATTGCCTCTCTGACATTTCACAGGTTTCATGATTGGCTAGCTAATGGTCATATAGGTGTATACAACTGTAACAGTATTTACTCCAACAAAAATTACCCACTGATGATACCGTTGAAAATGGGTGTTAAGAGGTCAAATAAAAAAGAAAAGAATTTATAACAAGTGGACTTGGAGGGATTGCAATCCCAGAGGCACAATCAGTGCGAGACCTGGGTATTTACATGAGTGATGATGCAACCTTTCATGTGCATGTTGATAAATTGGCAATGAAATGTAGGCGGCTGACCAGATAGATTCTTAGAACATTTAGAACAAGAGACCAGGAAACCACGATGGTCCTCTGGAGGACACTTGTCCTAAGCCACTCTGACTATTGCTCTCAGCTATGGTCACCATCCACTGTCAAGTTAATCACAGAACTTGAGGTGATCCAACGAAGCTACACGAAGATAGCCTCTGTGCAGCATATAAGCTATTGGGAAGGACTCAAGAGATTGAGACTCTATTCCTTAGAGCGTAGGCGAGAAAGATATGCCATAATATACATCTGGAAGATCCTAGAAGGACTTGTCCCAAACTTTGCCATCGAGAGTTACACAAATGCCAGAACTGGGCGCCACTGCATAGTGCCAAGGACTCCAAATTTGCCATCAAGATGTAGGACAAGATACTGTGATAGCCTGGGCTTCCGAGCTCTTCAATATCCTACCAAAAAATCTAAGAGACCTGCATGGAGTGGATGCAGATGTCTTTAAAATGAAACTGGATCTCTTCTTGTTAGGTGTCCCAGATGAACCAACTTCACGACAGGAGGTGCAGATGAGGGCAGCTGCATCGAACTCTCTCATGCACCAGATGGCAATTGCTAAAAAGCATTCGTGAAGTAAAATCATGTAGCAACACCAAATGGCGGTGCCCCAGCATGGCCACAGCTTGTGAGCTGAAACTAAATAAATAAATAAAATAAATAAAGTGTCTTGGCACTAAATAAAAATAATAATGTATAATCCAGATTTAAGCACCTGGTAAAATATTTATATTCTGTCAAGAAGTAAGGTTCTTCATAGTTACCAAGAACTGATAACAAAATATAATTTTTGTCTAAAATGAAACCAACTAAGTAACACAATTTATGGAAGTCCAACACACCAAATATCAAAGGTTGATGAATAGTGATATAGATTGTCTAATCCATCTGTTGCTTACTGAGTTTTAATGAACTTTTAATGTTGATAAAACAGTTAAATGCTAGAATCTGGTCAGCAAAATATAGACAAAATAATTTACTATAATTTTAGTAAGGTACATCACTCTCCTTGGCTAAAATATTGCAGGGCTGAGACATCATTTCCTACTTTTAGGATGATGTAGTGCTAACTGTAATATACTGGGCTTCAGTTACATACATCTACTCCATAAAATAGATTTTGAGCTTAGCTGTAAGAAATCGATATTTAACTATGATGGGAAATAAAAAACCAAATCTTTGTTGTACAATGACGATGAATTGAATTGAAAATGAAACTATATTTGACATGTTGAGTTTTATACATAATCCCCAAGTATTTCATATGCTGCTGTTATGCAAAAAGCTTACTCACCAGGACTAACTGAGATATTTGCAACAACAGTGACAATAACAAAATCTGTGGATCAACATACTTGTTCTCAAACTGTTTTCCGTGATATATTTGTAAGCCATTTTCTTGCTGTCAAATTGCAACACACAAAGAAAAAAAGTACAACTCAATGGTAAAAATCAGGCATTAAATACAAGAAATTTAAAAAAAAAAAAAAAAAAAGAGAAAAATTATCAAACAAAAATATAACCTAAAATTTGTACTGAATGGCTGTTACATTATAATTAAGTCAGTGAAATTTTAGTGCTGGCACATCAAATGTATCTAAATCATATCTGCTTTAAAGAAAATATTTTTTAAACTTCCCAATTGACAGGTACCCAATAAGCATTCCTGTTCACACCAGGTGTTGTAAACCTATAATTCTCCATTAAATTCCACTAGAAGTATAATTTATGATCAACTTTATAATAAAATATAGTTTACCAACGAGTGATTGCATGCAAAAACAACAACTAATAAAAAACTAAAGATTGTGTTCAAACAGAGAATCAATCATTGCTCTCTTACAAGATGTCAATAAACAAGAAAGATTCCACTGACTGTAATAACGTAAAAAAAAATATATTAGTAAAATGATTGAGCAGAACATTTTTTTTTTCCTTTCTCCAAATTCTACACAAGAAGTCAAGTTACAACTGATAGCATTTACATCTAATGATGTTGGGGAAAAGAAATATGGATGATGGTGATCATGATGATGATAGGGATAAGTATAATAATGAGAAGAATGATGACAAAGAAAATGTTGACTTTGACATTCGAAATATCTGCTTGTAATTGCTCAGCCAGAAGCTAAATGTTGAATCAAAGAAACTTCTTCCATCCTGGCATAATGCAGTAACACTTACTACTACAAGAAAAATGGTAAAAAAAGTATTTTGACTTTACTTACTGAATATGTAAAAAAAAATTCCTTCAAATCACACCCTACTATCTCTTAAAAAAAAAGAGAAAATGGAGGGACATACTGAATAATGTATTGGGTTGGAAGTTAAGTTCCCACTGTTTTTTTAAATTTAAATTTTTTTAAAGGTTTAATAAAAATAACTAATTACTCAATAATGTATTCACCCTTGTTGTTTACAACTTCTTCCCAATGTTCAACAAGATTTTCAATACCTCGTTGGTAGAAATCACATGATTTCAGCTCATAAAATTGATCCAACCAAGCTCTCAATTCTGCATTAGTATTGAACAAAACTGCATGCATAGCATTTGAAAGAGATCAAAGGAGGTGGAAATCTGGTGGTGCCAAATCAAGAGAGTACGGCAGGTGTGGCAGCACTTCCCAGCCATGCTTTTGAATGGCTTCCTTGGTCATGTTGGCAATATGAAAGTGGGCGTTGTCGTGCAGCAGAACTCCATGCTGCTGATTAGGTCTTTTCTCTTGAATAGCCATATTGAGTCATCCCATCTGTTGAACATAGAGTTCCGTGTTGATTGTTTGGTTCCGTTCAAGCATTTCATAATGGATAATCCCTTTCCAGTCCTTCCATACGCAAAATATTGTTTTACATGGATGAAGATCTTGTTTCACACATGGTGTCATTTGCTTACCAGGGCTAAGCCATTCCATACGGTGCTTCATATTGAAGTACAGGCACCATTTTTCATCACCAGTAACGATTCGGTAAAAAAATCTTTGCCTGTGTCTATGAACTGAGCAGTGACAAGCAAGCAAACCAGCGGAGATTGTGGCTCGTTGAGTTTTGTTGTTGTCACTTAAAGCATGCAGAACCCATGCTCCATACTTCTGAATCTTTCCCATCGAGTGAAAATGCTTCTCTATAGCAGTGTCTGACCATTCTCTTGTCATTTGATGAGAATTTTCCTGCAAATTTTGGTTTAAAAGCTCTTCATTGAACTCAACTGGATGGCCAAAACAAGGTGCATCTTTGAGGTCAAAATTACCATTTTTGAACTTGGCATACCAATCACGAGTGGTTCTTTCAGCTATGGCACCCTTTTCATACACAGCACAAGTGTCACAAGCAGCTTTGTGGCTTTAGAACCTTGATTAAAAGCCAAAAGAAGGAGGTGTTGAAAATGCTTGTTTTTCTTAACTTGACATTCCATTTTAATGATCAGAAAATAAACAAAAATTAGCTAAAATTAACTAGAATAAAAAAACAAAATAGATTCAAAAATGATTCAAAAATAGAATTCTTGTAAAAAATAGATTCCAAAATTTAAAAATGCAATAAATTCCAAAATTTAAAAAAACGGCGGTAACTTAAATTATTCATAAGGACAAGACAGGGTGGTCATGGCCAGAAATCCTTTGCTTATGGATCTCTTCAATCAACATTGGTCTAGAGTTAAACAGCATCATCATAGCGATTATTAGTTCATTACTGACTCAAAACAAATACCATAATGGTAAATACGTCCTTCTAATTTTCAATTAGGGAAATGTGTGTAGTCTGAGGTAAAAAATTGAAAAACTACTGTATGGATAACACAAAGGTAGGGAAATCTCAATCAAATATACAGGCATAAATGGTCATATATTTACAAGCTACAGATTGCAAAAAGATTCTTGCATATGAATGTAGACAGT
>NC_042999.1:107379707-107404707 GCF_006345805.1 Octopus sinensis
AAAGAAAAGAAAGAAAAATGGGGCATTGCCGGCAGTTGCTGGTGCACAGGTGGCATGTTCCGAAATCCCTTCAGTGGAACGTGAGCCACCGGAGGTGGGGAAGAAGAAGGCCCCTCCCAGTGGAAATGTTGATGAACATGTCATCTTCTATCTCAGGGGAGGGGCTGTAGAGAACTATATAGAAAGTTCCTTTGATAGTCAGGACCTAATAGACTCGACTTATCTTCCAGAGTGGCCTCCGCAGGTGGCTGCTTGGGTACTGGAAGAAAGAAACCTTTATCACATAATGGACTCCTTCTCAAAGGAAGAGTATAGATCATGTGTAAAGGACCCCCACTTGCGGTTGCTGGAATGCCTGCAGGAGGCAAAAAAGTTTATTAAAGACTCATTGATGTAATTGTTTTCAATTGTAATGGATATTTTTGCCCATAAAAGTGTGACATATTGTAAGAGGGTTAATACCTCAGTTAGTATTTATTTTTTTGAAAAAAAAAACAATGTTTTAGAGACGCAAAAGTTGGTGGGCGCTTTTTGTCTTCTCCCATCCTTATAATCCTCGTATCATTATCATTCACCTCATTAATGTCCTTGTCCAGCCTGCAAGCTACCATACACTATGTACTGCCTTTATGGCAAATTCGATAAAATAAAGTAGCTTGCTTACCAACCACATGGTTCTGGGTCCATTCATTGGGCAAGTGTCTTCTACTATAGCCTCAGGCCAGCCAAAGCCTTGTGAGTGGATTTGGTAGGCAGAAACTGAAAGAAGCCCATCATATATATATGTATATATGTATGTATGTGTGTCAGTGTTTGTTCCCCCAACATCACTTGACAACCGATGATGGTGTGTTTACATCCCTGTAAGAGACCGATAGAATAAGTACTAGGTTTCAAAAGAATAAGTCAAATAACTGAAACAAGGCATTGGTGAATAAAGATTCTTTATTTGTATATTAAAGCTACCATTGGTTCCATGTTAAGAAAATATCTGAATTTTTTAAGCCTATCACATGGAGAAATTGGTGTTTAGCTCCATTTTGGATTAATTTTGGGTTATGCTAAGAATTATTGCATGGTGCCAGAAGTTTTGACTTTAATCAAATGCAACTCCAAATCATTGCTAAAGTATTTGCATAAATAGAATCAGAACAGTTTATACTGGCATCAATTCAGACCCCGCTTTCTTTTTCCTTCTCTCTAGACATATCTATACTTCAAACTTAGTATCCAACTTACTGTCAAAGCATATATATTGAAATATTTCCAAATGCTTCATACTTTCAAACATTTCAACTGAGGAAGGTTTATGTAGTGGATACATTTTGTATTATATTATTCGAACCTGAAACACACGTATTAAATGATTTCAAAATATCTGTTTATTTTGAGTTCATTATTAAACAGATAGATAGATAGATAGATAGGTAGATATGTTTCTTTATTGGCCACACAGGGCTGCACACAGATGGGACAGATTACAAAGTAGAGCTTTTCTTTTTGGGGGAAAGAAAAAAAAAGGCGGGTTAGGTTTTCGATCAAAAGGGATCATAAAAGGGAAAGAAGAAAAAAAGGAAAAGAAACAAAAGAAAAAAAAAAACGATCAATAGGGATCGTGTATCACAGTGTCATGATATAAAGTGTAAAGGCAGAAGCAGATAAGGTTTATCCGTGGGAAGAAAAGCCTACGGAAAAGACCACAGTAACCTCGGTCAATATTGTTACATGTTACCACATTTGCTTGCAAGTAGGTAACCCTCTGTTTTAAATTTCTGGGTTCAAGGTGGCTTCGTCATTCATACGTGCCATCCTTGCTACATTCACCCATCTTTTTTTGAAACATTCGCTAGATAAAACTTGCCTCTCTACTCTCACTTTCCTTTTCAAGTGATACTTGAAGAAGTTGATGAGAGATTGACCAGAGAGGAAAGTGTTTGTCTCCAATCCTTTCAGACGTGTCCATCAGATACATTCTTTCGCCATAGCCACAAGGATGATGAAAATAGCTCTTCCTTGCTGTTTGAAGGAAGGAGGCGTGATAATATTGACGATAGACTCGGCTGATAAACCTACTCGTCCCACACGTGTCAGCAGTCATTCGACATATGCCCACAGCTCAGAAGTTGTTGGACACTGCACGAGTGCATGCAGAATAGCTTTGTCACTCTGACTGCATCTTGGGCAGGTCGGCCCCGTGTTTCTCGAGCTGTGTCCGTAGAGCTTATCCCGAACGGGTAGCGCTTCTCAGTAGCACTGCTAGGCCAGGGATCTCTGGAAGTTGTCCATGGGCCCTGGCCCAAACGTCATCCTGAACAGGCAAGTCAGGTATTCCTCATCGACATCCAGGTTCGCCCCAAGCTCATTGTCGTACCTCCCCTCCACTTATCCCCTATAGAATGCTTTGGTTGTGTTGAAGTCACTCAAGGTCGACCCAGGACAGCATAGTTGCTTGAGAGCAATGCGACGTAGATAGATAGATAAATAGATAAATAGATAGATAGATAGATAGATAGATAGATAGATAGATCGATAGATAGATAGATAGATAGATAGATAGATAGATAGATAGATAGATAGATAGATAGATAGATATGGGCACACACACACACAATTTTTTTCTTCTACAAAACCTCTTTTGGTTATGTCACAAAAATGTATTCACTAAAGCCTTTTTTCAATATGAAAGACATTGTCTCCTTTTTTTCTTGTACTTGTATGTTAATCTTTCTTTGTGCAAACATACACATATTTTTTCAGTAAAACTACAATACAAAAACATTTGTTGTGTAAAAACGTGCTTTTATATTTTTATTCTCATATATAATAATAAATATAGAGAATACAGCTATTTTGCCCCTTACATTACAAAATTACACTTGTCTTAATTAAACAAAAAATGTACATGCATATATTTAATGCATTTTCAGCCTTATCTCATTATATTTCCTATACACCCGCACACACACAAGCACACTAATATATATATATACACACACAATGTATGTTTGCATCAGTATTTTTGTGTTACTGTCTCTTAATTTTGGCATGACATGGTTTTTGTAAATCAGTGTCACCATCATGCAAATGATGTTATTTCATATTCCAGTCATCTGTGAAAACATACCTAGCCATTAGGAAATGTTACTTTGCATGAAAGTGATGAGCATTGGTAACAGGAATGGCATCCAGCTATAGAAAATCTGCCTCAATAAAATCAATAAACTTTATCAATAAATTTTATCAGCGTAGGAATGGCTGTATGGTAAGTAGCTTGCATACGATCCACACGGTTCTGGGTTCAGTCCCACTGCATGGCACCTTGGGCAAGTGTCTTCTACTATAGCCTCGAACCAACCAAAGCCTTGTGAGTGTATTTGGTAGATGGAAACTGAAAGAAGCCCGTCATATATATGTATGTGTGTGTGTGTGTGTATATATATATATATATATATATATATATATATATATATGTATATATATGTATGTATATGTGTATATGTTTGTGTGTCTGTGTTTGTCCCCCCAACATCACTTGACAAGCGTTGCTGGTGTGTTTATGCCCCATAACTTAGCTGTTTGGCAAAAGATACCGATAGAATAAGTACTAGGCTTACAAAGAATAAGTTCTGGTGTTAATTTGCTTGACTAAAGGTGGTGCTCAACATGGCCACAGTTAAATGACTGAAACAAGTAAAAGAGTAAAAGAGACCCATGTAGACACTGAAACAATGATGATAACGATGACATGTAAGAGTATGTATACATAAAATATATTTAAAGAGAAATACTTAAAAAATATTTTTAAAATATAAAAAGGAATAGAGAAATATTATAGCAATTGACTGCTATGTTGTGGAAGGAGTTCTTTAGGAGACTATCAGTAGAAAAGAATTTATTTAAATTTATCCAAGTGTGGGAACTGAGCTCATTATGAACTTCTCTTGTAATTTTTGAGCTACATTCACAATTAGAATTGTTACTATCTCAGACTTACTGACCTCCTTAACTAAGTGCCAAATCTTTAGTCATGTTCTTTGTAGTGAACTGAAATGGAGTGAGTGGATCTTCTGTAACCATGTTTGGCACAGCAATTCACTGTTGTTCCAAAAGCATCACATCCTCATTAAATAAACTTTTTCTATAAAGCACTGCAGCTCAACATCATAATCTATGACTTTTGCAGACTCATAATGTCTTGCTGAACTTGATGTAGACTTTCTGGTCGTAGAAAACCTGTAAAATCACAGATATAATCTAGCTTTGTATTATACTCAAAAACCAATCCCATGATTCAATTAAATTATCCACAATATTCATAATGCTGAACCTTTTTTAATAATAGCCACCTGTAGGTTTCTCTTCTTAATTTTTTTTTTGTATTGTTTTTTACTCAGATAATATGCCTGAAGTTAGCTCTTCCACCTTGATCCATTGGTTTTAGCAAAGAAGCTGTATCCTTGGGAATATATTCCACACTTACATTACAAGGTAATTTAAATTCACTGGATTGTTTGGAACCCCATCTAAAAGGAGAATGAGTTATTAGAAACATTATTATGCCTGACCATTACTTTTTACAAAATTCCTTGTAAACCAGTCTTAGAAAGTCTCATAGATGTCCAAATACTTTTGTTTGAAAACCAAATCACAGATTAAATTTAACCCTTGAAGTACCTTAAAGTTTTGGAATGACATGTAAATAAGGGTTTAAATTCCATTCTTTTCTCTTACAAGGAAACTTTTTAAGCTGGTACTGATTTTTCTTCCCAAGAACTGAAAGTCCTACTATGTGTATACTCCCAGAAAAGTTCAGTTAGACCAACATTTTACACTTGTTTCAGAACGTAGCCCTTTTTAGCAATGATTTCAGCTCCTTAGGATAATTACCAGAAGCCCCTATGTTGGTACTAGCAGTTTCACTGTTCATTTTATAATAATGTTGCACATAGGCGCAGGAGTGGCTGTGTAGTAAGTAGCTTGCTTACCAACCACATGGTTCCGGGTTCAGTCCCACTGCGTGGCATCTTGGCAAGTGTCTTCTGCTATAGCCCCGGGCCGACCAATGCCTTGTGAGTGGATTTGGTAGACAGAAACTGAAAGAAGCCTGTCGTATATATGTATATATATATATATGTGTGTGTGTGTTTGTGTGTCTGTATTTATCCCCCTAGCATTGCTTGACAACCGATGCTGGTGTGTTTACGTGCCCGTAACTTAGCAGTTCAGCAAAAGAGACCAATAGAATAAGTACTAGGCTTACAAAGAATAAGTCCTGGGGTCGAGTTGCTCAATTAAAAGGTGGTGCTCCAGCATGGCCGCAGTCAAATGACTGAAACAAGTAAAAGAGAGTAAATGAATGCACCACTTAAACCATTCAAACCAGACTTTATTAGCAAGAAAACGTTTTACATCAGAAGTTACAGGTTTATCTTTCTGCAAATTGTTATGCCAGCTTTTAGCTTACACCTTTGTTTGAATGACTATTTGTGTTCATCAGCAAATTATGTCCAGTTTGATCATTGATCTATGCACTCAGGAGCCATTCCATGTTAGACATCACATCAGATCTACGAAAAAACACTGTCTGGGTAGTTAACAGAATAACTACTTATTCTATTAACTACCCAGGCAGTGTTTGATCTAATTTTGCTTTTATTATCAGGCATAGTTCTCATTGCAGAGATTGAAAACTTTAAGGCTTTTGTAAAATGGCTGAATTTTTCTCCTGCATTAAACTGTTGTGAAACATCAAGATTAACATCTAGCATTATCTCTCTGCTGTTCCTTGTGAAACTGCCACCTTCACTTTCATTTGATGGACTCTTTCTTTATCATCTTGAGTAAGAGTAATGCACTGTACTGTATAAAGTTTGAAGATATATCCTATTGCAGCAGTGGTAAATGTAAAATCCACACTTCATAGAAAAATAGAATCTAAGGAAAGTGGTGTTGTGTAATTTCAAATAAATTATAATAGTTTATTACTGCAAACTCAAGAATGAAATGAGAACATTAAAGGAATAAAAACAAAATAGAGAGACAAGGAAACCTTTTAGTGTAGGAAGATATATTTCAAGGTCTAAGCAAGTGACAAAACAAAGGCAAGAATGTTGAGAGCAAGGAAAAACAAAGTGAAATGAATTAATGTTTACAAAAACAAGTTGGATGTTTAGAAGAGAGTGGATAGCTGCAATCAAAAACAAGGTATAAGAGAAGAAGAGAGTGTAACATATGTGTTGACAAAAATATTGAGAACAATGAAAAATGTAAAGTTAATAGGTAAAAAAATAAATTTAAAGGACTGAATACTTGTAGGCACTAAGCAATAAAAATATATAGAAAATGGAGCCAAAAATGACAGCAGGAATGGACAATACAATAAAGTATCACAACAAATATATATTATTTTTTTTAAATGAGTTTTCACACATGTGTGTGTGGGCATGCACGTGTGTGTGTGTGTGTGTTAGTGTCCTGCTTTTAATTTTTAACATCGTTAAGTTGTTCTTAGTTTCTGTAATGGCAGAATCATAGGGTGTATCTCAAAATTAGCGGACATTCCTAATAATTTTCACTCACACAGAATTTCATCACTTGGAGAATACTTGTAGATATGTAAGTGTGCACCAATAAAATGTGCTTATAAAAAAGTATCTATCCAGGACAGAAGATTGGCAGAACTGTAAAAAGGAAAAGGAAACTGGATGCTTCATGCATTTATTTTGGCTCTTTGTGCACTTGGGTTAAATTCTACCATAGCCTATTTAGGTGGAAGAGTTGATCTGTCACCCAGTTCAAAACCACCACCAGGCACCTAAGGAGCTTTTAGTAGATTTCACTGTAGGTTTCCAGTTTGAGGATGCCTTCCTCTCTTCCTCCCACCAGTCTTAGACACCCTATAAAAGAATCATGGGAGTTGTTTTCTCTCCTGAGTAAAAGATAAAAATAGAAAGACCAGTCATGGTTCAATGACGGGTTGTTTGATGTCCTTGAATTTTATAATTTTTATTTACCTGCAATGGAGTTCCACTGTAGAAGCAACACGTTTACTTTGAGCTATATTGTTTAGAACAATCTCTACTGTTGCACAGGTGAGTTATTATTGTTATCTAATCCATGGGCCAACAACGATCAGCCCACTTATGACCAAAAGTGTTCTTACTCTAATCATCCCATCTTATATTCAAATAGTGTCTTGTTACATTATCCAAGTGATTTAATTATCTTTCACATTATCTTTTTTTAAACAGTAGAGTGAGAGTTGAAAGATATTTGATTTTTTTTAGCAGATAGAGTAGCTATGTAGGGACTCACTCACTATTTTAACAATGTGTTAGAAAGTGTCCCAAATATATGCTAAGTAAGCTTATTCCAGTATTTCTTTTAAAGCTGGTTAGACCATTTTAGATAATGCAGGGCAACAGATATAGTGCTTCTTATATACACATTCTTAATCACCTCTTCCAGTAGGTTGATGGCATAGAGGAATCATATATTCTTTTAATCCTTACCATCTGTATGAAGGTGAAAAACCATTGCAGTGAACCAATAACTGGTCTGTTGGAATCTTATTTATGTAGAAATATCCAACGATGTCATCCTTTATACATGCATGTAATATAACAAAACTTATTGACATTCCTCACCTTTTTGCAAATGACCTTCTTTTGTTTTTCTTCATACTTCTGCTGTTGCTGTTATTTCAACATTCCTTGTTGTTCCATTTCTATTCCAACAATGTTATTGACTAAGTTGTTAGCATTGCCACTGTTATTATTGTTGTTTTGGTTGATTTCACTGTGATTTTATTGCTAATGCTGTTTCTAGAGTGATTCATTTTGTTTTTGCAAATGCTGTTGACAGTGTATAGCTGATGCCAGCTTTTATGCTTTCGTTCCCTTTCTACATATTATTACAAGTAAAAACAGAAATGTTATCATTCTCACTTTCTAGTTTCTCACAATCTACTGATACCATATGCTTAATCATTTTCTTTGCATGTTGATAGACATCTTGTCTTTAAGGTTCCGTCTTTCAATATCATCGAAGTTACAGCTTCTCCAAATCTTCTTTCATTCTGTGATAAATCTATCTACTAAATGAACAATAAAAAGTATCAACTCAGACATTTTCCAGGCAGAAAGTTATCTCCTATAAAAATACATATATTTTGTATTATATAATGCCACCTTCCAAACGGTTTAGGCAACAGAGATGTTTATCACTCTTATCTAGGCAACATTTTGAACACAAATTTTTCCAGAATAATCCAGAAAGCAAAAAATGTATAGATATTTCACATACTTTCCAGTCTTTCAACAGGTAGAGGGATTAGCTCATATTAGCCCTGAACTCACAGGTGCCAATAGAAGCTATCATCTGTTTTTAGTGTACTACTTATATCTTCAAATCAGTAGGATTATTTGATTAAAATTTTTAATAATCTTCCGTTTTGTCAACGTCTGTGGCCACAGTATGGCTGAACGCTTAGAAGCTTGTTTTGCAAATACAAGGTATCCTTTATGTTACATTGGGTAAATGTCATTTTCAAAAGCCCCAGATCAATTCATACTAAGTGAGCAAACATGGTACATGAAAACTGGAATCCAACGGTTGGATTGTAACTGAAGTTTAAAATACAAAGTTTCATCACATGCCATGTTTGTAGATTCTATCTGAGATGTACATAATATGAGCATGTGTTTGTGAAATACTCATTCACTCACACATGCACCAACTTTGAAAATCAAGTGGAATGGCCATAACTTGAAAGTATTTGATTATCAGTCTGTTTAGTCATGACTGATCTGGAGTTAATAATTTTTTCTATGTTAGGCTCAAAACCAGCAATTTTGAGGAGTTAGTTATTATCAATGACTCAAGTACTTCTGTTATAGTTTATCAACCTCAAATTGACCTTAGCTGGATTTGAACTCTGAAATTAAAGAATTGGAAAAATATTGGTTTCAAGTTTTGGCACAAGGCCAGCAATTTCAAGGGAGGGGTAAGTCAATTACATCGACTCGTATTTATTTTATTGACCCCCAAAAAGGATGAAAGGCAAAGTTAACCTCAGTGGAATTTGAACCCAGAACTTGAAGACATGAAATTATGCCTGGCATGCTAATGATTCTGCCTTAGAGGTGAAAGAAATATTGCAATATATTTTGTCCAATGTTGTAATGATTCTGCAAATCCACTACCATAAAAGCTGAACAATAACAAATAGCAAATCTATACTTTCCACAAACTGTTCCCCCATTTTAGTTTCTTCTCATTTTCATTTCACTTAGATAACACCAATAAATTCATTGACCTGTTCTAAATAAACCCCTCCCCAAAAATTTTAATTCCCCACAAGAGATTGTCAATGAGAATTCTTACTAAATTTTTTGTTCATATACGATGGTTTCAACATATATTTTTTTCATTTTTAGCTATTTCTCTTCCTGTCTCTACTACATCTTTTATATTCCTAAATTTAACAGGAAATATTCAAAGGCTTACAATTTTCCAAAGTTCATTGTTCATACAGCATATCATTTCTCACATCGCATTTAAAGCTCTTTCCTATTTCATCATTCCATACTCTTTTACTTCACAGTGAGTAAGCCTGCCAATCCATGTGTAAATTAATGTCTTTTTTCCTCAATTTACACCAAATGTGCTGTATCACAAATAATTACAATTTTTGTTTTTACTATTTGGTAATTTCTTTTGGATCCTTTTATTTGTTCTAGTTATTTCTATCCCTTGAGAGAGTCTCTATTTGGTCCTTGGTCACTGAAGCTGGCATAAACATTAGCCAAATTTTCCTTCCAAATCACTCTTTACTCTCTTAAAAAAAGAAAAGCCACATTTGATAATGTAGTTCTAATTATATTATGCCTGAAAAGAAGATGAACTGGAAAACATTTGATCATAGGTTTACCAAATCAAGGCTGAATCGGGGTTAAATGACAACAACCATTTGCTTCTTTGCTTTCCTTTTTTTTCTTGCAATTTTCCCAAACTCCATAATGGCACTTCTGCTACATCTTTGGAAATTAATAATTCTTGTTTTTTGTAATGTCAATTTCTATTAGGTCATCCCAGAAATAATGTGGTCTTTCATACTTCTTTTATATCTCAAAATTAAGATAAACAAAGTTCTTTTTTAATCTAAAATATACTCTTTTTCATTTTCTACAATTCTCATCCATCTATCTGGTAGACTTGCAAGGCCCCTCTTCCAAAATTCACTTGTCTGTGATGAAAAATACTCCCCCAGTACTATTCTGACCTCGTCTACAGAATTCATATTTTTTTCATCCAAATGATTTTGAAGACTGCAGAATAAATTATATTGAGATGGGGCAATGTCTAGCGAATATGGTAGGTGCGGCATTGTTTCCCATTCAAACTGTTCTAGCCTTTGGAATGTCATCCTTGCTGTATGAGGCCAAGCATTATCCTGATGGAAGAATACCTTTCATCTTGAAACCAAAGATGATTGTTTTTCTTCTAGCACTGACTTAAATCCCTCAAGCTACTCACAGTAGATCTCCTTTGTTATCATTTGGTTTGGGTTTAAATGTTCAAAGTGGACTAAACCTTTCAATACCTGACATAGGAGAAGACCTTTACCCAGGGTACTGGTGTTTCTCTTTTCCCTGCCCTCTGTCTTGGGTGCTTGACATTTTTACAGAGCACCCATTTCTTATCACCAGTCATTATTCAGTCCAAAACAGGTTCATTCGTGAGACCTGACAGCAAAGAAGAGTACACATTGATTCTCTGTGCATGATTAGACTCAGAAAGTTTGTGAGGAACCCATTGACCTAATTTGCTGACTTTCCTGATGGCACACGGGTATCAATGACTGGTTGAATAAGCAAATCCAAGCTTCTCTGCTACTTCCTCAACAGTTACGATGGGATATTCTTCTGCCAGGGTTTGCAGGATGTCCTTGTCAAGCTCTACAAATCTTCCAGGACAAGGCTCATCTTCTAGGCTGTAGTTTCTGGCTCTGAATTTTTGGAACCACCATTGACACTGGCTTATGCTTATTGTCCAATCCCCATATAATGCATTAATATTCTTCACACTTTCCATTGCGTTGTTGCCTTTATTGAACTCATAAAACAAAATATGTAAAATATGTTCCTTTGTCACTTCAATTATAGCTTTGAAAAAATAACTTAAAATCGAACTGCACTCCTCAAAGCTTGCACCAAGAATAAGGAGAACATAAATTTACTACTTGCTTTCATAGCAAGTTGATGCAGGTAGCTTATCCCACCTCCCTCTGCCTTTTAGTTCATGCAATTGAAAAGCCTGCATCATTTATGGGATGACCCAATATTTACTTTCCTTGGCTTTGAATGGTCAAGTCTTGCCAGCAGGATGAATATTATAAGCCACAAGTGAAATTTATATTTATTATTAATTTACTTTGAAATTTTATTCTAGTATTTTCTAAAATATGTTGTAGTAATATCTTAAAAAACATTCTAACCTGATTTTTTTAAATTTTGAACCTTTAGTTAGTAGACTTATAAAAATAACTCTCTGGCCACTATTTCATAAGACATAGTGCCAGCTGAAAGATATGGAGTTTAACATCAACATAGAGTCACAAATGTGGCAGGTAGGAGTCTAGATATTCCAGTTAATGACTGGAACATAATTTATCAACACCCAAAATAATAAAAGATAAAGTCAGAATATAAAGGAATGAAAGTAAATATCATAAGGAAAGAAATATCATAAAGAAAGGAAATATCATAAGGAAAGGAAATATCACAAGGAAAGGAAATATCATAAGGAAAGGAAGCATCATAAGGAAAGGAAACATCATAAGGTAAGGAAACACCATAAGGTAAGGAAACATCATATGGGAAGAAAATATCATAAGGACAGGAAATATCAAAAGGTAAGGACATATCTATCACCCTACCAATTCTTCTCTCTACTGTCTTTACTACTCTAAAAATAATTATGATTGTTTCTACCATAGGCACAAAACCTAAAAGTTCTGAGTAGAATTGGTCAATACCATTGACTCCAGCATTTGACAGGTACTTTATTACATTGACACTTAGTGTTTGAAAGGCAAAACTGATCTCACCAATATTTGAACTCAGAACATAAAGTACTACAAAGCATTTTGTCCAACATTCTAATGACTCTGCCTAGTCATCACCACTTCTAATGTCAACAACGATGACAATACTTACGCCACCAACAACTCCAGTGATTACAATATTAAGATGCAATAGATTAATTCTTAAAACTGCACTAAATGCAGAAAATAAGTTGATAGGCATCAATACTTGAGCTGTCCCAATAATAAAGTACAATTATAATATTCCTTAATTGAATACAGAATGAACAAGACTTGATGGAAAAAATAAGAAAAATAATGACTACAGGAAGATTACCATAAAAATTCATGTAATTTGTGCAGCTGTGTAATTTACGCAGGAGATTTTCAGGATAAAAATTGTTAAAAAAGTTTCTACTCATGTAAAATTTGCACCCAAAAGTTTTCAGAATTGCCAATATGGCTATGGGGAAATGGTTTTCAATTTAGTTGTATTTAGCAAAATTTCACTTATGATTAGATTTTATTAAATTTTCATTAAATAAAAATATTTTCTGTTTAACAGGTATCACATTGAAAGCTGTTAAATTATGAAGTATTTGTGCTGTTTATAATAAACGTTATTTTACATTTCTTGCCCACAAGAGATTATGTCCAATCTTTAGCATATGTCTTCTCAAATCACGATCACAGGAAAAGTTGTTGATAAGTTTTATTAACAAAAGCAAAGCTGATAAATATGCACAAGAAAGACCTGGGATGAGGTGGTGAAGCACGACCTTCAAACTTTAGGTCTCACTGAGGTAATGACCAGCGACCGAGACCTTTGGAAATATGCTGTGCGTGAGAAGACCAGGTAGGACAAGTGAGTCCAGCCCACTTATGCATGCCTTTCCTCCCTTGGACACACAAAGACCTGTTGAGGCAAGCGAAGTCGATATCAAACCTCATCCGACGACAGGCACCTATGCCAACCCCCCTTTGCTTGCGAAGACCTGTTGGGGCAAGTGAAATCGGAATCGAAATTGAACTAATCCTATGACTGGCACCCGGCAGATGCCAGGACGCCTGGACTGGAGACACGTAAAAAGCACTATCCGAATCGTGGCCGATGCCAGCGCTGCCTCGACTGGCTTCCGTGTCGGTGGTACGTAAAAAGCACCATCTGAATCGTGGCCAAAGCCAGTGCTGCCTCGACTGGCTTCCGTGCCGGTGGCACGTAAAATGCACCAATCCGACCGTGGCCGATGCCAGCCTCGCCTGGCACCAGTGCAGGTGACACGTAAAAAGCACCCACTACACTCACGGAGTGGTTGGCATTAGGAAGGGCATCCAGCTGTAGAAACATTGCCAGATAAGACCGGAGCCTGGTGCAGCCTTCTGGCTTCCCAGATCCCCGGTCGAACCGTCCAACCCATGCTAGCATGGAGAACGGACGTTAAACGATGATGATGATGATGATGAAGTTTTGCAAAATAAGTTTAATTACCAATCGGCTTGGATGACACTTTACTCAACCAACAGAGAAAGGTGACTGATCAAACTGATTATGTAAAACAGAATTCTGATTGGATGAAAGTGTCTTGTCTCAAGCTCTGATTTTCTGCCTATTCTTGTCAGAATCTTTGATATGGAATATCGAAGTTTTAATCCCTTTCACACTTATAAAATGTCAAGCTAACTTAAAATTTGTCATTACCATTTTAGGAAACCCGCCTGATAGTTTGGCAATCCGCTAAAATAAACATTAAAAATCGAAAGGATAAAATAAACAGCTTCGCAAGTTTATTGAACAAGAGAGGTGTGAAACTTAAGCGACTTGCTAGAGTATACACGTCTGTGAGAAGACATAAACAAGAATAGCAAAAATCTACTATACCAAAAGAACTGATAATACATACATTGCAAGTGTTCTATGAAGAGAACATAAGATTGCTGTATAATTCAACATGAATATGAAACCATATTAAACATCGTATGAGGTATCATCATCGTTTAACGTCCGTTCTCCATGCTAGCATGGGTTGGACAGTTCGACCGGGGATCTGGGAAGCCAGAAGGCTGCACCAGGCTCCGGTCTTATCTGGCAATGTTTCTACAGCTGGATGCCCTTCCTAATGCCAACCACTCCGTGAGTGTAGTGGGTGCTTTTTACGTGCCACCTGCACTGGTGCCAGGCGAGGCTGGCATCGGCCTCGGTCGGATTGGTGCATTTTACGTGCCACCTGCACGGAAGCCAGTCGAGGCGGCACTGGCATTCTGTAGGAATGCTAAGTCATATTCATTTAGTGAGTTTACATGTGAAAGGATGAATTATGATGTTGTCATTGGCAATGTCAGTGGTGATGAATTTCATTGTCCTTGTCATGCATGGGAAATAAAATGTGGTTCACCTACCTTCTCTCGTCTGTGCCTGTTGAGTAGTAGTCACTCCAGCGATCCTGCCCTACCCTGTCACACAGTATAAGCAGCTGCTACCTGACCAACCCAGGAGCGAATTCCCTGATGTCCATTCACGATGCCTCAGTGGACAAGAATTAGTTGACCCTGTCCTGTCTCCCCCACACTTCCCTTCTTACACTTCCTCTTCCAGTCAGTTCCTTGACCATTGACATCATGGCCCTCTTCTTTCAGCTCATCCCCACAGTCCTAATGTGGAGAAAGTTAGCAATAGCTTCCTGGAGACAAACGCAAGCTAAATTTCTTAAACAAAGAAACACTGATCTATTTAAGGAAATTGCTGGGTTCCATTGCAATAGATAGAAACTCCAAGCAATGTAAAATAAGGCCCGGATTGTGATTACCAGCATGAACGTCAAACTTCAAAAAGTAGTTAACCTTTTAGTGGTTTTAGTAAATTTATCCAGCATAAATAAAAGTCAACTTCACTTTATTTCTCTGTAAAAACCTATTCTGACATTAAATGAATCAACTTCCCATACGAATGTTTACATCTGCGCGTCATTTTCCAACAAAAAAATTTCTAAAATATTCTGGAAACAATCTTCTCATTTAATTTACGCACACCCTAAAGTTTATTTTTGTTTTTGCAAAAAAAAGTGCGTAAATTATATGGGTTTTTATGGTATTTTTGCCAAGAATAGAGATTTAGGAGCCTTATGCAAATAGAAAACTACAGATATATCTTTGTAAATAATCATGAAGAGTTAATAACTACAAAACAAATAACCACAAAACAAAATAGTTATTTTGTTTTCAGGGAAACTAACAAATACAAAGTAGAAGCTGAAATGACAGAAATTTATGAAGAAAAGAGGAGAAAGAGCAGAAATTGCAAAGAACTAAATTCTAAGATAGAAAGGTGATACTAAATGCTATAATGAAGTAGCAGCAAGAAAAGCCCCTACATTTTTTTTTATGGCAATCCCTATAAAAGCTGAAAAGAGTGAGAATAGATTAGGAAAATTACAACGTTGGTTGAGAAACAGAGGGCTTAAAGCCAAAACTGAAGTATTCTTCATTGCAGCATAAGGCCAAAGTCTCCTCAGCAGAAATCATGAGAAAATATACCAAGAAACTGAATATGGTAAGAGCAGAATATATGGAGATAGTGATAAGAATAATTCCCCACTGTGTTTATTGTTTCCTAGGCTTACCTGAGAAAGACTACATCCACACACTCGAAAGAGTCGAGATTACACAATTGGAAACTATGCAAGTGTAATGAAATATCAATGGAAATGATATGGTACACACCATAAAAAGCGAGTATATGACATGGAAAACACCCTATACAAAAGGAATGAAATGATTCAACCCAACAGATCCAGGATTACCTTCGCTATCAAGTTTCTGTGTTGGGCCTTATTCACAACACACCCATCTTTCAGTACATGTAGTGGAAGACATCACCACATCTCTGCATGTATTTTGAAAGAGTTGATGACAGCTAGTCCACCTTACAATGTCTTTTACAATAGTTACCAAACAAATGAAAACTACCTGCCCTTTTTCATTTTCACTTGACCAAGCTCCATCAAAGAAACAATTTGAGGAGCAATATATCTATTATTAATATCTCCATGCTGAATTACAAAAATAACCACAAACTACTAGTAAAAACGATAAACGTCACCTTTTTTCAAGCCTAGCCAGGCTCATGGGCCCAGTTTCCCGGTTTCTGTGGTGTATGTGTTCCCCCCAGCTGGATGGGATGCCAGTCCATTGCAGCATTACTCAAGAAACAGGAAGAGAGTGAGAGAAAGTTGTGGCGAAAGAGAACAGGGGTCACCACCACCTCCTGCTGGAGCCTTGTGGAGCTTTTAGGTGTTTGCGCTCAATAAACACACACAGCGCCTGGTCTGGGAATCGAAACTACGATCCTCCGATCACGAGTCTGCTGCCCTAACCACTGGGCCATTGCACCTCCACAAGCTACTAGTAAAGCTTATAATCTTCATTGTGTTTCTAAAGTTTTATAAGTATAAACCTACTAGCTGAGTCACTAAACCAAACAAGAGCCAAAAAAGGAGCTTCGTCTACAAAGTCGTTCTAGCTACAAGAAATAACAGCCAAATCTGTTTCAGATCACACTAACTTGAAATAAAACACTTTGATACAATGTCTGTAAAAACACTTAGATACAAAATGTCTCTAAAAAATGGATGATCGTGACTGGCCTACCTTTGATATAATGTATCATCAGGACTGATAAGGAGTTAAATAGCAATAAACAGCATCAATAACTACTAAAGCAAACTGTTAAAATTCAATGAAATTGTAAACATTATTTAGACAGAGAGACAAGTGTTCTCCATTGTATTAGATCAATAGTAGGCTTCACTTAAGTCAAACTTGTTTATTTCAACACAAACAACATACTTAATTTCAAAGGTTACCTTGACATATAAAGGAATATAAAGGAATAAATTCTTAAATACATTTCATTCTAGTTAACATAGATCTTCTAAATACATATTTCTCATATATCAAAACTTGCCTGTACATAGGTACATCAACAGTAAATTAAACCTCCAATATGATTCCAATATATAGGAATAATATACTTCCTCCATTGCTTGGTTTGGCATGACAGTTTCTTTTTTGACCTGCTCAGACCAGAGAAATGAACCAAATGTTTGCAACAAGTGGGCTAACAGCATGGATCTACAATTCTGAGGGGACCTACTCTCCTTGTTAGAGGTAGAGGAAGACCCTTTCAATAAATGATTATCTATCTCTCTCTTCTGCTATTTGTAATTCTATCATAAACAGTTTATGGTATATATCTGAAACCCAAAGATAAGATACATGTATCTAATACTGATTTCTGAAATATTTCATGAATAGGTTGAAAGGGGATTTGCATTTCACATATAACTTGGACCTGTTACTTCTTAAAATAGAACTTAAATTTTACATCTGGGTTTGGGCTAAATTCACTTCAACATTTAAATATTTTCGTCGCTTTGAGACCACGACCTGTTCACTGACAAAATTCTGTGCAGCACAGAATTTGTGTGTTTCTTAAATGGCTTATAAACACCTTCCATGCTGCAATTGTTTTCGTTCCAGCTCACAATCTCAGATCATGTCACTTGTTATGCAAATACATCTACTTTTAGAAAGTCTTTTGAGAATTTGAGATCTGTTTTAACTACTGTGCAAACAGATTTTGTATGTTTCTTAAATGGCTTATAAACACCTTCCACGCTGCAATTCATTTCTAAAAGTCGTTGAAAGCTTCTGTTACTTATACAACCTAAAATTAGCAATGGCGTAGTGTGTTCTTAAAGCAGAGTTGTCAGAGCAAGAATCAAGTGGAAAATTCAAGAAGCTCTATAAGGATGTACTTCACTCTCAAAGGGAAGAGCAGACTGTATGATGTGTGTGTGTGTGTGTGTGTGTGTGTGTGTGTGTGTGTGTGTGTGTGTGTGCGTGCGTGTGTGATTTCACATTTTACATTTCACATGAAAAAAAAGAAGTATCAATCTAAAAAATGATGAAGTTTGTTGACATGTTGACATTCCCTGTAAGGAAAATTGTCCTCTAGCTCTTTGAAAAGCAAATTAAATAATGAATTCTTCACTTGAAAAAGCATATAAAGATTTGTGCCAAAAAGGACTTCCACCTGTAAAACAATGCCTTGATAATATATATTCATCCAATCAATGCTAGCATGGAAAACACTTATAAAGAAGTGAATAATAAATGAATGAAAAACATAGATACATATATTTCCCAGAGGTAAGCTTCTTCTCTATAAAACTGCTTCACTTTTGCATGATCCTACATTTATTACCTATAGTATATGTTTTTAAAAAATCTATTTTGCAATTCAATTTCATCAAAAGCTGCCACCAGTTCTTCAGAGGACCCTTTGCAAACAAATAAACAAATCTATTCTGTCATCTTTTAACAAATATTTCAGCAAAATTGTATTTGTATACTTTTCAATATTTGCTGACATATGGAAATATATAATTCATAACTTATAGATGAACCTATACACATATTTCTGAATTTGAGCAGCTATATGTATGTTGTTTGTGTTTATGGCAAGAGGAAGTGAGTAAGAGAGAGACAGACAGAAGGTGAGAGAGAAAAAGAGAGAGATAGGACAGAAGAGAGAGATTTAGTTTGTGCATATACAGTTTGATATATGTACTGATACATAAACTTAAAATTCTGTTGTTATTAAACCCTTCTTTGTCTCACTTAGGATTATATTCATTTCAATCCTATTAGAACTATGGTAAATAGCAGTATATATTCTATATATATTTTATTATTGTTATTCTTGGAAGATATCAAAACAATTGAAAATGTCATATTCTAGCTAAGTTTTATAACTACTCTATATTACACCTTTATCTACTTAAAATATAATCTATTCTGACAAAATATTTTGTAATGCTTTCATTGATATCAACCAAATATTGAACATAGTTGAAATATCACAAAAATGAAAACAGATCTATTACTTTTCTAGAATGCTTTATGAGAAAGAAAATATTTTGATCTACATGACGTGTGTCAAATGGAAAAAAAAAATAATAATTCCAGTCAGATAATAAAAGTGCATACCTTGGGACTGAAGTACATCTAGTAGAGAGGATGAGGAAGAGGTTTGATAAAGTAGAGGTGTTTTATATTTGATCATAGAAACAAGACTCACTGATAACTGATAAAAAGATTCAACAGATATATAAACATGAGATATTCTACAGACTTGATATAAATCCATTGCAGCACATAGTACTAAAATAAAATAGATACATCACAATGATGATGAAATTGTGATTGTTGCTCATAGTTATTACTTTTTTCGCAATTCCTTCACTTCACTGGTCGTCTCTCCCTCTCAGCCTCTCTTTCCCTCTCACTTCTCTCTCCACCTTTCTCCCCCACTTTATCTGTTTCATTCGAGATTTTCGTTTTGGTAAGACTTAACAAATATTATTTCAAGGGAAAAAGCTAATCATACTCTTTTAAAATGTTTTCCATCCTTGAAATATCAGAGGTAAAAAATATATTTATTTCTTTTATCTCAAGGCTCTCAAATAACCTCATTTTAAAGTTCAATTTTCATTCAGGAAATGCTACAATTCCTTTCATCAACAGCATCCTCCTTAGACATAAGCAGTCTGAAAAGTTAAAATTGTATGGAATACTTTTATATGACCCCGTTAATCTATTGTTTACTTCTAATTAACTTTGATTAAGCAAATCTATGACCAAAAGCATTCCAACTGTAACCATTCTGTCTTTTTTTTATGGATATCAAGCACTTCTCTTTCTCTTGTGACATGGCATATTTATGCCATTGACAAATTATGGCTTGTTCTCCTTCCATTTATTTCTGTCTCTCGTAACATCACCTGGGTCTTTCTCACTCTGCACATTCATTCTCTTCTTCATCCAGTTGAACATCTTCATTCTCTACCTTCCTCTCGCTCTCCTTCCAACCAGCTCAGTCTCCACCATATAATGCTCCATTCCATCATCCTCTCTGAGAAAATGACCAACAAATCTCCACTG
This sequence comes from Octopus sinensis, assembly GCF_006345805.1. NCBI lineage: Eukaryota > Metazoa > Mollusca > Cephalopoda > Octopoda > Octopodidae > Octopus > Octopus sinensis. Next base: position 107,399,794 of record NC_042999.1, read on the forward strand.
TCTCTCTTTGATAGTATCCATCAACTATCTCTTCATTTTCATTGTCTTCAACACTTCCACATTCGTCACCCACTGTAGCCACAAAATTCTAAGCATTTTTCTATAAAACCACATTTCTGTAGCTTTGAGTCTCTTCTCTATAACTTTGCTAATTGTCCAAGACTCACATCCATATGTTAGCACCGACCAGATGTAGCATTTCAGTAGTCTTTTCGTGACTTCCATTCCAATTCTCTTTGCACAAAAAAATGCTCCTCATATCCATAAAATTCTTCTTTGCTAATCCAATTCTGCACTTGATGTCCTTATCTGACCTTCTATCTGATGTTATCCTCCTTCCCAGATATATGAAACTGTCCTTCTCTATCCCAGTTCCATTCACCATCAAGCGACATGTGGGCACCTGTGCTTTCTCGGTACAGCCCATTGAGAAGGTTTTCTGCAGTTAATCATCAATACAAGCTTTCCACTCTCCTCAGTCACGATATTAATCAATCCCTGAAGCACTATGTTACCGTATTTGTTTAAGACAATGGAGTTTGGTATGAGAGAGATTTAGCTACTACGCCTAGCAGGACAAACTGTCATATAGAGACTACCTCACACTCTTATCACATCAGCCTTTAAGGTTTTATATTATGTAAAACATATAAGGAGCTCCAGCCAGTAACTACTGCTTCTACAATATTGAGCTTTGTCCACATGGTTAGATAGGTGTCTCAAATGTCTTGTTTACTCAATATTCACTTAAGCTGTCTTTGATGTAGATTTTTTTACTCAGTAATTTTAGTTAGCAACCATGTCTAGTTATTGTTATTATTAGTTAGCTCCAGGCGGCAAGCTGGCAGAATCATTAACGTGCTGGGCGAAATATTTAGCAGTATTCTGTCTGCCATTATGTTCTGAATTCAAATTCTTATTTCTTTACTGCCCACAAGGAGCTACAGACAGAGGAGACAAACAAAGACAGACAAACGGTTTAAGTCGATTATATTGACCCCAGTGCATAACTGGTACTTATTTAATCGACCCCGAAAGGATGAAAGGCAAAGTCAACCTCGGCAGAATCTGAACTCAGAACGTAGTAGCAGACGAAATACTGCTAAGCATTTTGCCCGGCATGCTAACGTTTCTGCCAGCTTACCACCTTCTGAATTCAAATTCTGCCAAGGTCAACTTTGCCTTTCTTCCTTTCAGGGTGGATAAGATTAGTATCAGTTATGCACTGGAGTCGATGCAATCAACTTAATCCCTTCCCCCAAATTTGAGGTCTTGTGTTTCCAGTAGAAAGGATTATTATTTAGCTCCAGAAGATGGCAAGCCCACAGAATCATTAGCAGTAGCATGCTACACAAAACGCTTAGAGGCATTTCATGTCTTTACAGTCTGAGTTAAAATTCCACCTAGGTCAACTTTGCTTTTCATTCTTTTAGGTTTGATAAATTAAGTACCAGTCAAGCACTGGGGTTCGATGCAATCGACTACCCCCACCTCCAACAAAATTTCAGGCCTTGTGCCTGAAATAGAAATGATTATTTAGCTCCAGATCAAATCTGTGATCAAAAGCCTTTCATCCATAATTTTTCCAAATTTTACTCAGGCACAGTGCACCCAGGACTACAATATACAATGTCTCCTTTCTGAACTCAGTAAGATATATTGTGAGATTGACTTGGTTACAGTTTCAAGCAATTATAGCTACAACATAGAGGCTCGGTCATTAACTCACCAATCATTTGGAAGTTTGTGCTGTAAAAGAAAAAAAAAAAACATCTATTTGATAACTTATCAAATTACTTCTTGAATAATTATGTAACTAACCTTTATATGTCTAAAAGAATATAAATGTTTCATGTTTATCAAGGAGAGTTTAATACACTCTGACACCTAAGAGTATTAAAACCAAATAAATCACCTTAACCAGTTTTATGATAGGCTGAGAATTAGATTTAGGATTGTAATCAAGCTACTTCAGAGTAGTATAAGCCATTGCAGTAATGTACAAGAAACAAACAACATATCTATGAGTCTGGGAGTTATTGTTGTAGTAAACCTCAATTCAGTCTGTAACTTTTTACATAGTCTCCAAGACTAGTAGAAGGGCGGGAGAAAGGGATATTCAAACTGAAGACTTGGCCAGAATGTTTGTAACGGAATGATACCCTGGGTGCCAGCTATTTATGTCAAACTAGATGACTGATTAAGTATTCTACCCAAATAAGCCATAGCAGAGTTTGAACTCAGAATGTAAAGAAGTGGAACAAATATCACAACACACTTGGTCCAATGTTCTTACAATTCCAACAATTCATTTTGATTGATGGGGTTTTTTTCTTATGGCTGGGTTCCAACCCAGGCTGCATTAACAAAGTCAACCCTCCACACGTCTTGGCCCAACATCACTACCTCAAGGTCCTGGATACATTCCAGGCCAGTATTTGTGATCAAGGGTTGTTGATGCAAGTATGATGTTGTCTTCTTCTTACATCACCATGAAGTGGGTTCCACAAGACTAATTTGGATGCCTCTAGTTCAGGGTGGCTACAGTGGAGGCACATGGCCTAGTGGTTAGAGCAGCAGACTTGCGGTCGAGGGATCATGGGTTCGAATCTCAGACTTGGAGATGTGTATGTTTATGAGTGAAACACCTAAGCTCTAGCAGAAAGTAATGGTGAACTTCTGCTGACTCTTTTGCAACGACTTTCTTTCACTCTTTCCTCCTACATCTTGCAGCTCACCTCCGACAGACCGACGTCCCGTCCAGGTGGGGAACCTATACGCCAAGGAAACCAGCCCTTATGAGCCAGGCATGGCTCAAGAAGGAACAAACAGGGTGGCTACAGATAACAGTGACAAAGACCTTGGTTTTACCATTGACCAGTAAAGACTACCAGCAGTAACCATCACAGACTTGGACTTTGTAGATGATGTTGTATGCATATTTGATGAAGTAGATCAAGTACAGCAGAGTAGAAACATCAGCTTCCAAACCTGGACTGCATACTATGTCACACAAATGTCAAGAAAACCAAATACATATCTTTCAAGCAATCGAGTTATGTTGACCAGTTTGCTTTGAGTGATTCCAAATTAAATGTTGCTGAAGATTTCAAGTACTTAGGTGAGTGAGAGCAGTTTGGAAGCAGGTTTCAAGATTAGGAAGGCACAATCATGGACAGCCCATCACAAACTAAAGAAGGTCTGGGTATGGAACTCCAAACTGCCCAGGTGGATCAAAATCAAGCTGTTCATTGCAACTGCCAAATTGGTGCTATCATAAGGCTGTGAAACATGGAGACTGAAAAAGAAATTGCCACAGATCTCTTTTACTTGTTTCAGTTATTTGAATGTGGCCATGCTGGAGCACTGCCTTTAGTCGAGCAAATCGACCCCAAGACTTATTTTTTTTTGTAAGCCTAGTACTTATTCTATCGATCACTTTTGCTGAACTGTTAAGTTATGGAGACGTAAACACATCAGCATCAGTTGTCAAGCAGTATTGAGGGGACAAACACAGACACACACACACACATATATATATATACACACATATACACATATATACGATGGGCTTCTTTTGGTTTCCGTCTACCAAATCCACTCACAAGGTTTTAGTCAGCCCGAGGCTATAGTAGAAGACACTTGCCCAAAGTGCCACACAGTGGGACTGAACCTGGAACCATATGGTTGGTAAGCAAGCTACTTACCACACAGCCACTCCTATACCTACAGATAGCTGCTTATTTCTAATTAACCCTAAAAGATTGAAAAGTAAAATTGAGTTCTGTAAGATTTGAACTCAGATAGCAAGCAATCAGAACAAATAACTACAAAGAATTCCATCTGATACTCTAACAACTCACCCAATACAGCCATGACCATCTTGTCTTCTTAAACATAGCATAGCTAGAATTACATTATCCAAATGTGCCTTTCCAATTCTGAAATTGACTGGATGTAATTTGGGAGAAATTTAGATGCTGTTTCAGAAAGTTGGGCAACCCTAGGCACAGAGTAAAAAGAAGTTTATGTTAAGTCAAATTGACATTTGTTTTTTATGTTGCCTAAGATATGATGATTGTGTCTATTATAACACTGTTTTCCTTTATATATGTGAGTTGTACTCCTATGTAGAGCTTCCTTGATATTTGTAAACAGACAGAAATTGATCAGGACTTAAGTATTTCATGGCTCTGAAATAGTTTTAATTCACAGATTTGGCAAAGTTATATAAAGATGATAAGATAAAACCTTTACATGGACACTGGATCTGCTAGAAATAACAGCCAAATCTCTCTCAAATCACATGCAACAATCTTAGAAAATAATGAAAGTGGTTCTGGGTTCCTGCACATAGAAAAAAGACAGAGTAGCCATTGCTTGATTTCCTTTGATCATTGGTCTGCTTTAGAATGGTCAACCAGGGGCTGAACAACAAAAGAGATTGGAAGTCCTGTTTGTAATGGCAGTGATGATATCGGTTCTATATATTGATCATGCATAACAAAAATGTAATGCAGGTCTGTTGTTGTTGAAGAAAGTGGGTACATCAGAACCTATAGTGCATAGGTCAGAGAGAACTGCCATCAACGAATGCTGTAAAGAGGTAGAAAAGATTTTACCGGAAACTTCTGATCTGAGAGATTAAAGATGATGAAAGGCAAAAGTAAGCAACTGCACTAAGGGGTTCACATTGCGAGACACATTTGAAGTCTTTGATGAGGAGAGTAAGACTCCAGAAGACAGTGGTGTGTGTGTGTGAGTGTGTGTGTATTTATATAATATAGTTATAACAGCTAGCACCTCACATCTCGTAATTTCACGTTACTGATCATCTGGCTGGAGTCAAAGTGCACTTCATTAGGTGCAACCTGTTATAATCATAAATAACTTTTGTCTTTTGACACCGAGTAC
>NC_042999.1:107409707-107504707 GCF_006345805.1 Octopus sinensis
CAATTGGTACTTATTTTCTTGGTTCCAAAAGGATGAAAGGCAAAGTCAACCTCAGGAGAATTTGAACTTAGGGCATAAAGACAGACAAAATCTGCTAAGCATTTGGCTTAGCATACCAATGATTCTGACAGTTCATCACCTTAAATTCAGTTAACATTGAAAAATGAAATAGAAATAATTATATCGTAAGATACAATGACCCATGTTATTGCTATTTTTCAGAGAACTCCAGATTTGTTTTGGTATTATTATGATCTCATCAGTGAACTGTAGCCTTCGCCCTACTCTCCTATAATAAGAATGAAAAAAATCTCTGAATAAATGAAAAATTATACATTGGCTGATATAGGAAAATAGAATTGTTTAAAGAATAGTTTTACTTGCTCAACTCATTTGTATATCTACATTTATAATTGGAAGCTTATTGAAGCAATATTCATCATCATCTATTTTTCCATGTGATATAAAAATAAATCTTTATTGTTACCATTTTTTTCCTACTGAAATTACACTGTGTTTCAATTCATTTTGAAAATGATGAAGAATTTAGTGAAGTACCTTTGTCATTATTCAACTGGTGTTTTGAGCATTAACAAGACATTTTGATTGGAGATTTTATATAGATCAATTTTAAACTTGCACAATTTCAGACAGGTTGATATTGAAAGGATTAATGGATCTCTTCCATCATACTTTTTATCATACCTTTTACTTTGTATTCCCTTTTCATTCTCCAGTACCATTGAATAAATTTCAAGTTTTTATAGGCATTAAAGATTTGAGAAATTTATGTGTGGATAAAAATTTTAAAAAGCCAGAAAATGTAAGGTATTAAACTTTGGTAAGACCTCCAAGAAACAATAACATTTGAGTACATAGTGTAGTTTAAGATGACAATAATTTATTGTGTTGATAATACAAATAATGAAAACATTGAAAGCTCTGAGGAAATTAACACTGTATGCATACTATTAGCTATAAAACAAGCAGCAGTAAAACCATTCATGAACTGAAGACTGTTGTCTGCTAAGATGGTTCACTTGAGGTAACAGACGTGAAGTTTTGTCACTTATGTGTCCTAATTAAATATAAGATACAAAATGACATGAAGTTTTGGATATAGCTGCCATTGTTGACAATAAAAGAGATAACTAATTATCTTGTTGTTCAATGATGCATGTATTGGAATATTGCCAAAGGTAAAAGTTTGGATATTGGGTTAAATAGAAACTATGTAGACACCTGTCAAACAACCACCATAAATCCAGATAGGCTACTGACCTGAATCTAAGCCAACATATAGAAATAAAGGAACACACAAAAAATAATAAAAGGAACATAACAGGGATTTTATAGTTTATATAATGTACACATGTTTCAGCAAGCCAATTGATGTTAGTAAATATATAAGCTGATTGGCCTTATTATGCAATACAATCAACTCAATTATTCAACATTATCTGCAAAAATACAACTAAAGGTAATTGCAAGCCCTTATATACACCAGTATGCAAATTAAGTACTATCTGGTTAACATAGCCGTAGAGTTGGGAGGAAGGAATTGAGAGGAAGAGTGTGTAAGAGAGGGATGTGATGGGTGATGGGGTGGAGATAGAAATGCTAACATGGCTGTGTCTACATCCATACACACTGCAATAACCTCCACACAATCATGCTTGCTAACATAGATGCACACACACATGGACGTGCACGTGTGCATGCACATGCATATATATATATATGGTAGGGAAGAAAGAAAGAAATGGACTTCAGACAATGTAGTGTCAATATTAAGAACAATAGTAACAAATAACAATAATATTAATAAAATTATAAAGCTGTATTGACAATAATTTTACTAACAAACCAATAATGATAACAGGATCAATAACAGCCACAATAATAACAACAATGATGACAACGATGACAATGATGATGATGATAATGATGATGATGGTAATGATGATAAAAACAATAATTCTTTTTAATTTTGGCGATAGGTCAGCAATATTAAGGGGAGGGCAAAGTCAATTACATTAACCTAAGTGCTTAATTGCTGCTTATTTTATCAACCCTGAAAGGATGAAAGGCAGAGTTGGTCTCAAATGCATTTGAGCTCAGAAGGTAAAGAGCCAGAAACATTTTGTCTGACATGATAACAATTCTGCCAGCTCTCTGCCTTAATAATAATAATAATAATAATAATAATAATAATAATAATAATAATAATAATAATAATAATAATGATAATTATAATGATAATGATAATAATAAGGAAGGCACTCTAGATGCCGAAATATCGTTCAACTAATTTCACATGACAACTGTGGCACTCTTCTATTTATTTCTGTATAACTTCTAGAGGAGTTACCTCAGTCCTATATAATCTTAACAAAAAAGAAAATAATGAAGTAGACTGACATGTAATTTTGATACCTGTGGAAGGCACGCTAGATGCTGAAATATCATTCAACCAATTTCACATGATTACTATGGCAATCTTCTATTCATTTCTTAATAATAATAAAAATAATAATAATAATAATAATAATAATAATAAGGTCGTCTTTGTGTTTCAAGCTTTCAGAGTTGATAAAATAAGTACTAGCTGAGCATTGTGGTTGTAATTGACTTGCACCCTTTTTCAAAATTACTGGCCTTGTGTCAAGATTTGAAACCATTATTATTATTAATAATAATGGTTTCAAATCTTGACACAAGGCCAGTAATTTTGAAAAAGGGTGCAAGTCAATTACAACCACAATGCTCAGCTAGTACTTATTTTATCAACTCTGAAAGCTTGAAACACAAAGACGACCTTAGTGGAATTTGAACACAGAATGTAAAGACAGATGAAATGCCACTAAGCATTTTGCCTGGGATGTTAATAATTCTGTCCACTTAGTGCCTTAACAATAATTAATAATTCAAATTATGATAAATGTAAGCAATCCAAGTTTGCTTTTAGAAGCACTGAAAGTTATTGAAAGATACAGATAAGGAAATAATTTATTCTAAAGCTAGATTTAAAAGTTCAAAAATTGTGGGCAGTTTAGTTTAATGGTAAAGCACTTGACCAGGGATGTGAGTTCAAGTCACATGGCTGGCCACGGACAAATTTTTCCGCAAAATATGAATATTTTATCCTGCTTTTGCTGTTCTGTCAGCATTATTCTGCATTTAAGAATAAATTATTTCCTTATCTGTATCTATAATAATAATAATAATAACAACAATAATGCTTTCTACAATAGGTGCAAGGCTTGAAATTTAGAGGAGAGTACATCAACCCTAGTACTCAACTGGTTCTTATTTTATCAAACCTCAAAGGATGAAAGGCAAAGTTGACCTCAATGGAATTTGAATTCAGAACGTTAAGATGGACGAAATACTGATAAGCATTTTTCCCAACATGCCAATGATTCTGCACACTCACTGCCTCAACAACAACAATAATAATATGACAAAGTTGTAGGGCAGATATACTGGGAAGTGTGCAGTGAGTGTTGGGTAGAATGTTGCAACATGTGGTATGAGCACCAGCCTTTGCCAGTAGCAGAAAAATATCAGGTGAAGCTCACATGGAATATGCCAATCCACACTGATAAGAAATTGCAGCAGAACCAATTAGATATCACTCTCCTACTGAAGAAGTCCAAATAATGGGCTTCATCAACATAGCAAAACTTGCAGACCAGAATATTGTGCAGGCAGAGCAGGAGAAAGTTGAAAAGTACCAAGACCTACCACTGGATGTGAAACACATCCGTAGAACCTTAACAGCGAAAGTGCTACCTATTGTGATTGGCACACTATCTAAAAGACTGCAATATCCTGGTATCAAAAGCTGTGAATACCAAACTTTATAGGAAGTATATAGTGGGCAGCATTTCTTGAATCAGAACATGAGTTGAGAAAAGTTTTGCTTCTCTAAGCTTTGAGAAAGAGCTGAGACATGACGTGAATAACTGAGGAGAAAAAAGGAAAATAGAAAGAATAGTAATAATAATAATAATAATAATAATAATAATAATGATGATGATGATGAATATGATGATGATGATGAATATGATGATGACAACTGAAAGCAGAGACTGAAAGTTTCATATTGGCGGCACTAGTTCAATGCTTGCTTACCAAAAACTACCAGGCTAACATTCTTCAAATCAGATCTGACCCTAAATGCAGATTTTGTGACACATTTGACAACACAATAGACCAATTAATCTTGGCATGTCCTGTGCTGACACCAAATGAGTACAAATATCACCACAATAGCGTAGGACAGTATTTACATTTGGGAAATATGTAAACACTACAAAAACAGCAGTCATTGAAGGTAAAAACGTCAGTATCCTCTGAGATTTTCCAATCAACACTGACAGAACATTCCAAGATAATCTACCAGACATAATCATTAAAGAGAGGGATGAAAATACTTGTAGACTAATAGATGTAAGTGTTCCCACTGATAAAAATATATCTGTAAAAGAATTGGACAAATTAAGTAAATATAAGGACCTGAAAATAGAAATACAAAAGATGTGGCATCTTGAAGCAAGAACTGTTCCTCTTATGGTAGGTGACCTAGGTATGATAAAAAAAAAAGGGATGTCTGATACATCTAGATAATATCCCAGGAGAACCATGTCTCAGAGAAATGCTAACAGTTTGTGCTAACAAGTACTGCCCACATCATGAGAAAAGCCCTATCCATTTAAATGTCTGTGTTCTATTACATGAAGATATTTCACTACTGCCCCTGTCACTTGCCCACTCCAAGATTTCTGTCATACTGTAACATCTCTTATCCTTCAATCATCCTAGGACTCTGCGTGTGTCTCAGCAAGGGATTGTAACAAACATGCAGATTAAAAGTAAAAGGTAATAATAGAAATAATAATGATAATAATAATAATAATAATAATAATAATAATAATAATAATAATAATAATAATAATAATAATGTCAATACACACAGACAGAGAAATTAAGGCCAACAGACCAGATATAGTTGTCAGAGATCATGAAGAAAAAATGCTTTCTAATTGATGTATCAATACCAGCAGATGACGTGTCTCTAAAAGAAATGGAGAAACTTTCAAAATACAAAGACCTGGAAATAGAGGTAACTAGAATGTGGAATCTAAAAACAGAAACAATTCCTATCATAGTAGGTGTATTAGGCATGATAAAAAATATTCAGACAAATGCATAACAAAAACACCAGGACTTACAAACACATATAACATACAGAAAATTGCACTACTAGGCACTGCACACATCCTACGCAGAACACTTTCAATACAGTAACCATCAGAGCATCACAACAAATCACAGCACATACCTAAGGCACACAGAGCTGCGCTCGGTAGTGAAGTGAAAGCACGCTATAAAAATAAAACTACTGAATAATAATAATGATAATAATAATAATAGAAATTGACATGACAGTAGAGCATACCAAAAAATACTGCGCTGTTGTCATTGGTGCTTGGATGTTAAGTAGATTCCACAATAAGTTCCCATCCAGATGCCAGTGCTTATAATCTGTGGAAAGAGACCCTGTGAGACTTCTGACAACAGGTTTCTGTCCACTCCCGTAGAATCAACCAGAGCAAGTAAGACTGAGAGTTCTGAGAAGTAATATAACAACAACAATAATAATGATTTCAAATTTTAGCCCAAGACCATCAATCTTGGTGGAGCAGGTATGTTGATTACATCAACCCCAGTGCTTGACTGATGCTTATTTTATCGACCCCAAAAAAGATAAAAGGCAAAGTCAACCTTAGCGGAATTTAAACTCAGATTGTAGTGAGGGACAACTTGCTGTTAAGCGGTTTGCTTGGCATGCTAATGATTCAGCCATCTCGCAGCCTTACCAAAATAGTAATACTAATAACTACAGCACCTGAAAATTGCAAGGATTTGGAACATGAAGTATGTAAAGACTATGCCAGTGATAACTGGTGCATTAGGGACTGTGAGAAAGGATAAAACAAATGGTAAAAAGGGCTTGTAATGGAATATCTTATAGAGCTTCTACTGAAGGCTTACCTCTTATGAACAGGGAAGATCATCAGAAGAATTTTGAACAATTGATAGCTCTTACTGAAATCATGTGGATGATAACTAAGGTTACATACAGGTAATAATCTACAAACCATATAGATCCTATGAGAAATAGGATCAATCCCAAATGAAATATAGCAGTGATTGGTCAATTCAAAACAGCTTCAAAACAAAGGAAAAACAAACCATCCATCAGGCATACACACACATATACACCACCACCACCATCATCATCATTTAATATCCATTGTCCATACTGGCATGGGTTGGATGGTTTTGACCAGAGCTGGCTAGTTAGGGAGCTGCACCAGACTCTACCCTAATTTGATATGGTTACTATGGCTGAGTGCCCTTTCTAATGCCAACCACTTCACAGATTGTGCTGGGTGCTTTTTACATGGCCCTGAATGGGCACTTTCATGTGGCATCGCACAGGCACTTTTATGTGACACCACATGGTCACTTTGACATACATATACAAATCCATTTACATGTGCTCATATAGAGACAGAGGTCCAAATACAAATACACTCTCACACATGTCTGCTCACATCCATGGAGGTATGTTGGATTGTTGATATGGCTGTTTTTGTGTATGTGGAATACTATTATAACACATCCTTTTGATATACATGCCCACACACAAAATTGTACATGTATAGGCCGTCATATCATTTAGTCAAGCAACAGCTCCAGATAACATCAAATACACATCTAAAATTCTGTCATATTGCTATGTAGGTGAAGTCAACATGTAGAACAGTAAGTCTTCCAAGTTAATCATTTCCAAAAACTTATTTCTGAATTATTATCTATTTTATTACATCCAATTGTTGGTTTTTTGGCCTGTACATTAAGTAACATATTACTTTAAATCATATGTCCCTCTTCAACAATATTTCTCAACCTTTTTACCCTTGCATAACCCTTAACATAAATTACATGTCTCAAGTAACCCCTGCACAAAAAAGAGAATTATGTATCATATCTTTCTCATATTTTTTCATTGTATTCGGTTGGCAACTAAGCACTTCCCAGCCATGTGTTTGAATGGCTTCCTTGGTTATATTGGCGATATGAGGGTGGGCGTTGTCGTGTAGCAGAACTCCATGTTGTTGATTAGCTCTTTTCTCTTGAATAGCCATGTTGAGTCATTCCATCTGTTGAACACAGAGTTCCACATTGTGGATATTCCACATATTGTGGATAATGTCATTCAATGATGATTAAGTTGCTATCTCTTAAACCTATCTATTTATATGTGTATATATATATATATATATATATATATATATATATATATACATGGTTGCTATATTTTTTGATAACATAATAGGTTTAGATAGGTTGATGTTTATATTACAAAATTACAATAACCAATATGTTGTGCATGTATAGTAATATTACGATCATGAAACTAGCATTAGCTTACCTCACTCTTTCTCACAGAACCCCTAGGAACCTTTTGCCAGAACCCTAGGGTTCCAGGGAACCCCGGTTGAGAAACGTTGCTCTAGAGATATATCATTTGATAGTTTATAAGTAATAAGCATTTATAATATAATCCCATTTTTATTGTTGTTGACGTCATTGCTTGTGGAGGTGTGTGACTTGGTGACTAGGGTGTTGGACTCATGATCATAAGATTGTGGTTTCAATTCCTGGATCAGGCAATGTGTTGTGTTCTTGAGTAAAACACTTCATTTCATGTTGCTCCAGTCCACTCAGCTGGCAAAAAAGAGTAATCCTGCAACAGACTGACGTCCCATCCAGGCGAGGAATATATACACCATAGAACCAGGAAACCAGCTCTCATGAATCAGTATGACTCGAGAAGGTAACTTTACTTTTACTATGTTATTACTTAACTTTGACTCAACTCTGATTGAGCAGACCAACAATCAAATGTCTTCTAAACATGACCATCCCATCTTAAATCCAGGGTTAGTGCATTCAAACATAATGCATCCAAGACCACATTAGTCTATGAGTACTTAGCTTTTTAAAATTGTAGGCAGGATATGAGGGAAGTTTGACTGGTATTTCAAGTTTGGAAATTGGTATGTTTTTGAACTGAAAATATCCAAACTGTGAAAGTTGCTTAAATGCTGAATGTGCCAGAATGCATTTATGTCATGCCAATCACTTGCTATGCTAATTATACCTTATCAGATTATAGTATCTCTAGTGATTAGCATAGTGGCATAAGTATCAACTTCTGATATGGTTATCACAAAGCTACTTGTTTACATTGAAAATTGAGAACTTGAGAGTCTGTCATTAATGATTTGGTGCTTAGAAGGCAAGTACTTAGCAAAGCTAAATGTTGTATAACAAACCAATGTAAATCTTCTGTGAGAGTTATGGCAAAAGTGACTAAAGAAGCTATAATGGAATCAAGCCAATGATATCACTAAAAATAGAGTGTAAATTTCCCTCAAAATCATGTGCATCTGCATTAACATGTTGCAAAAACATGTAAATGTGACTGCATGGAGGCTGTAATGCATGGTAAGTCCACTGGAGCCTTAATAAGAAAAAATAGAAAAAAAAAGCAAAGAAAAATAACATATATGAAATTGATCATTTTTAATTTCTATCTCAACTTTTAAACGACTTTAGATGGACTAACTTTAAAACCTTGTGTTAAGTTGTGCTGATGAATCTTAACAAAGGCAAAATGAAGCCATACATGGTTACTGTATTAATAATAAAAAAAATTGTGTGAAGAAACATGTATGTTCTTTCCTCTTTCCATTTTCACTATCTGACAAGAAAACAAGAAAGAAAAAAATTTAGAAGTAATTCTCTCCCCTTAAGCACATACACTCTTCCTTCCACACTCATTTCCTCTCTCTCTTTCTCTCTCTCTCTCTTGCTCTCTCTCTCTCTCTCGCTCTCTCTCTTGCTCTCTCTGTCACTGCCATTATGAGGTAGTCTCCAGCAAACAGAACATGTCATATGCAACTGTTATGAGAAAAAATTTGGAAGATTCAGAATATAGTTTTGGATTTATTTACTTATAGGATTTTGAGACAGAGCAGATGAGGTATAGCTTCATAAACAGTAAGGTAGGTCATCATGATAGATAGATGGTTTTAAAAATTCTGTCAGGTTATGTACAAGAGAAATAAAGCGGTGGGTACTAAATTCAGTAAGGAGTTTCAATTATTGATAGATATCCAGCAAGATTTCACTTCAAATTACTCTGTGGCAACACATTACAAAGGCCCTCTGTACTGAATTCCTGCAGTATCTTGTTAATGTCAGCCTCATTTGCATTACAAAATAAATCCAAGATCTGAATATGAAGCTAGAAAGTAGAAGGAGAAACATAAGTGAAACAATCTAAAGATGAATATGAGCAAAGAAAATTAAATTATTAGTTAGTATCAGAGTTTCTAGTAGCAAAATTCCAAATCTCCCAGACATACAAATTAAGGCATTCTCACTTTGGGGAATATTTACTTTGGGAGGTGTACTTAATAACTGAACAACTTGTGTAGAATTGAAGATCAATTGCAGAACTTCCAAGAAACAGATACTGCCTTTGTTTCTCTCTATATATAAACCAGACATTATACATACATATGCACGTGTGTGTGTGTGTGTGTACACACACATATATATTTAAACCAGATACTTATACCTCATATATACATACACAGGAAGTATACTGCTGTATAGCTATGAAATATGGGTTGTAAATTTTGTAATTGAAGATGAACATATCTGTATAGGTTCCATTAGACTGCAAGCATTGTAAGCAGTGAAATATAAGTAACTTGAGAGGGCATTATTCAGTTTACACAGGAGACAAATCTGAATAAATATAGACGTGAAAGATATATAGACGACAAGGAGTGGTGAGTTTTTCTCCAAAAAATTACTGAAGTATCTTGTAATGAGATGAAGTAGATTAATCATATCTGAGAGAAATGATTTCAAACAAAGTGATATAAATCTGAGAAACGGCAGATTGCAAACCAATGTAAATTCTCTTAATAACAGCTATAGAAACAACAATAAAAACAACAACAACAACAACATAATATACTTTTAAAAACATCAAACTAATGATGAAGCATTTACATAGTTGTTTGACCTACAAGAAATGGTAGCCAAATGTCTCTTAAATCATTTGCTGTTATTTTAAAAAGGAAGGATACATTGGATAAAGTAGTCTTAAATACACTATATTTAAAAACAAAAAGCAGTGGACCATTGCTGGAATGTCTTTGATAAAAGGTCCAAGGGGGTGCTGAAAAGTTCTTGGCTTTAAGGTATCACCAAAGGCCTGAGTTTTTTTCAGTTCTTCAGTTACTGCCACCCTACATGAGTCTACATTTCACTCTTACATTTCGATTATGGCTTAGTTTTGACAACTTGATGCTCCTCCTATTGCTAGATGCTTTCTAGAGTGTACTAAGTGCATTTTAGGCAAGGCCCCTGTACTAGAGGAGTTGTCATGTCCTCAGTAAGATGAAAGAGTCCTCTCAGCCCTACATTGTCCTCAATTTATTCACCAGCTACTTCACAGAGGATGCATGTTATCATAGCACCAACACTAAAGAGAGTGCCCTGCATAAATACCATAAGTGCACCTGAGCACTATAGACAATAATTTCATTATTATTTTTATCATTATCATTATTATTATTATTATTATCATTATTATTATTATTATTATTATTATTATTATTATTATTATTATTATTATTATTATTATTATTATTATTATCATCATCATAAGCTTTGAGAATTCTCTCTTTTCTAAGAGATGACTTCTAGTCATATCACAGACATCAAAATATCTGTGGTTTATCAAATACTAGAAGTTATTTATACTCACCTTATTATTTTCAGACAGAGAATTCATTAACTTGAATTTTATTAGTGAGAATCTAGTATTTCTTGTGTATTAAAGGAACATTTTTTCATACCTAATTATAATGGAACACTAATGAATTAGCTATTTATCTCTTGTTAAATGTCAGATACTGTCAAATTGTCAATGATATCACTTAATATATTCGTGTACAGAAACAGAAAGTTTTAGAGATACAAAGAAAACAATATTATATTATTAACACCATTAATAACACTATTAATAGTACAGTTATTAACACTTTAATTTGAGAATCTACTGCACCATTAAAATGCATCTCCAAGTTATTGAGGTGTGTACAACATTGTTGTTTTTTTGGTGTGGGGCAGTTCGTGTACCGTTGTGTGTATATACTAAATCTGTTTTGCTTTCTTATTGGGGTTTGTTTTGTTGTTTCTGGTCTCACTTTAGAGTTTTATCTGTTTATTATGGAGAAATGCATTTTATGCATTGTATAGAATATGTATTTTATGAGTTGTGTCACAGCATAGCTGAATTGTTTGTTCAATGTGTGGTAGGATAGCTGAATGAACAGAGAAATCAATTCACAGCACCATTTCTCCAAAGATTTCTGGAATAAGAGTTCCTAACCCAAAACTATTGAAATACAAGGTAAAAGCACAGACCATCGATGTGTATTATTTCTTATAACTTGCATTGTTTTTCTCAATAAAAAAATACCCCAAAAGCATTTGTATTTATCAGACAATGCTTCATGCAAACTATATGTGTGTATGTGTATACACACACACACACACACACACACACACACACACACACACATATACACATACAGATAAACAGACATACAGACAGATAGCTAGATAAAGAGACAGACAGATATCAAATTAGCAGCTCACGCACACACACTCTCTCTCTCTGGGGCTTCAAAGTGTTCTTGTTCTCCTTTCAAAATTTCACTCCCAGCATGTTAATCAATCCATGGCTACAGTAGAAAGCAATTGTCCAAGATGTTATATGGTGGAGTCGAACCCAGAACTGCACTATTACTGGCTGATACAAAATAAGCTGTTTGTCACAAACTATATAATTAAAGTTATTGAACACTCTTTCTCTGCTCCCCAGATTAACATTTTGCTGAAAAGGTCATATAAATTTCTTGGTAATGTTTCACATGTATTAATCTCATATGATTCTCCATTAAAACTGGTCAACTGTGAAACTTCCCATACTACCATTATAGCTCTGTAGCTTCAATATTTCATTAAATTTCATATTGGTAAACTAATATTGCTAATGTATAAAACTATAGTTAACAGCCATCAAATCACTTCAGTTCTGTCCCTGTGTACAATTGGATTGATTTTACACTAGCCTTTATATCAACTATTCTCTCCACTTCATCAACAATATTCATGTTATAAAATTCCATTTACTATTGACATAATATATTCTTCGTCAGAACAATGATTTCTATACTCTAGGGAAACCAAATCCTACAGCATTTACTTTGAACTAGTAGTAACACTGCTTCTTAATGGTCACATTGATTTTAGCAAGATTACCTCCCCTTGCAATTTACTAATATCATCAGAAATATTTATGGCACTCATAAACTTGAAAACTAATATTATGCGAAGCAAAAGGTTATGACCTCACTTCATTTTATTAACTTAATTTCCTTACACGACATGTTGTTTCAGATTTGAATTATACATTGGTATTCTTTTTCTTACTACTATTCCCTTTAACTTTCTAAATTCACTGAGATAATTTAATGTTATACACAGTGACAGCAATATATTCGCAAATTATTTCCGTGCCATAACTGTAGTTATGTCAACAGATAAACACTGTTAGTTGTGATATCAAAGCAAATAATTTACTTAACTGTAATAGCCCAAACTCCATTTAATATGTTAATTTTATAGTGTAACATCAGAATATGTAAGACAGCTGTATTTATATATCCAGAAAGCTTCTCTCAAGAAGTTAAACCAATTATAGAAAATCTATTGTTTATTTACTGTTTTGCAGCTAGGTCTTCTTACCTAACAAGCTTTACTTGTTGCTGATGTTATTGTTGATATTTAGCCTCTGACCAATTCTAAGGAGCAGATATTTATAAATTGATATTTGTTTTAATATTGGTTTAAAATTTTAGCACCAAGCCAGCAATTTTGGCGAAGTAAGTTAGTTAATTAGATTGGTGCCAGTGTTCAACTGGTACTTATTTTATTGACTCCTGAAAGAATGAAGGGCAAGGTCAACCTCAGCGGCATTTGAACTCAGAACGTAAAGATGGGTGGAATGCCACTAAGCATTTTGCCCAGCATGCTAACAATTCTGTTAACTTGCTAACTAATACTTGTTTTAGTATTAATAGATATTAAGGCAGTGGGCAGAAAGAACCATTAGCATGCTAGGTAAAATGCATAGCAGCATTTCATCTGTCTTTGTGTTCTGAGTTCAAATTCCACCATGGTTGACATTGCCTTTCAACCTTTCAGGGTTGATAAAATAAGTACCAGTTGAACACTGGAGTCGATGTAATCAACTTAATCCCTCCCCAAAATTGCTGGCCTTGTGACCAAATTTGAAACCAATATTACTTAATATTCATACTCTCTTGTGCATTTTGCATGTATATTCTTGCAAGTGTAGAAGATTACATTTAGTTTAGCTCTACTTCGGAATTATGAGTACAAAATTGTCGGTATTCTGAATATCTCACACAAACATATTTTAAAAGATGTATTGAGAAATATATTAAGCTCCTAATTCTTAACTTGTCGAGTCAACCATATATATGGAACATATTATATATAAGAGGGAAGACTGCACTAATTTGGCCGTGTGATGTTTTTAGATGAAGATAGTCATGTAAAGAAGTGTTGATTGCTTGCATTAGAAATAACCTACGGACGCAAGTAACCCAAGAAGACCTGAGAAGAGATGGTGAAAATTAATCTCAGGATGTTGAACCTTACAGAGATGAAAAGGACTTTGATGATTGGTTATACACAGTACTTGAGAAGAACCCATCAACATATGCTAGCATGGAATGACAGAAGTTCTGAAAGCATAAAATGTATGCATAAAACTGCATCCCTCACCCCAATTTACTGTTAAATCTACAGCTGCTGCTTCTTTCTACTTTGCGCCTTCTATTCCTACCTTTCTGTGCCCAGATAGTTGTGTCTATATTTTGAACCAGTTCCTATTGTCATCTATCCTCTATTCTTATTTCTTCACTGCCCACAAGGAGATATACACAAAGGGGACAAACAAGGACATACAAGTGGATTAAGTCAATTATATCAACTCCAGTGTGCAACTGGTACTTATTTAATCGACCCCAAAAGGATGAAAGCAAAGTCGACCTCAGCAGAATTTGAACTCAGAACGTAACAGCAGACGAAATACCTATTTCTTTATTACCCACAAGGGGCTAAACACAGAGGGGACAATCAAGGACAGACATAGGTATTAAGTCGATTACATCGACCCCAGTGCGTAACTGGTACTTAATTTATCGACCCCGAAAGGATGAAAGGCAAAGTCGACCTCGGCAGAATTTGAACTCACAACATAACGCAGACGAAATACCGCTAAACATTTCGCCCGGCGTGCTAACGCTTCTGCCAGCTCGCCGCCTGACGAAATACCACTAAGCATTTTGTCCGGCATGCTAAAGTTTCTGCCAGCTCACCACCTTTGGATCATGTCGTTAGCAAGAAGAGACTCAATAGATTGCAGTGTGATAGCTGTTCTACTAAGCACGTCACTCCGAACAGCAAGTCAAGTCATATGCAAGCGTTCCTTTTCGAACAAGTCAGGGCAGGACATTGACGATGATGGCGTGAACGCTGCCGCCACCGATGTCCCCTCCTCCATTCTTACCATTTGTCACCCACTACCTATATTTGGCATCATTTTTACTATCATTTGCTCCCACCCTAGTTTTAACCATCTTTCACTCTCTCTTAAAACTTTTAACCCCAACCCTCATCTCTTTATTATTCATCCCTCCATCATTCTCATAAATGCTGAACTATTCTACTGTGGTAAGTAATGAAATTAGAACTTGCTATTCCAAACCATTACATATCACCATTTCTGTACTACCAGTCACCATACCCTCTCCTCTGAGCTACTCTCAACTGACGTATATCCTTCTCATCACACACACCCCTACACACACTTGTATTTACTATCCCTACCCATGCTCAACACTCTCTACATTCATCTCCTATGTACATTTTTAATAACGTGCTACTGGAAGTATTGTTATTGCTCCTTTGTTACTGAAGCAAATATGACAAGAACTAATAATGAAGGACAGGAGAGAGAAAGAGAGAGAGAGAGATGACAGCGAGGTATTGAGCTGCAGGAGTAGGGAGAGTGCATGAGTAAGAGAAGTACTTCGGCTCATTGTTGTAGGGTTAATTGATGTTATATGTGGGTGGAATACACAGCACTTCTTGAACACAGTTTTGCTGAGGTGGGCAGGTCTTCTCAAGAACTGCATATCACCAGACATCTCATATATAAACCCTATATGAATGTATATATGAGGTGTGTGTATGTGTTAGAGAGAGAGTGTGTGTGTTTTTTTGTGCGTATGTATATACACATATAAGTGAATGAAATGAGTGGAAGAAGCACTTATGCATTACATATGTTTCAAAAATGCATGGAATTTGTATTACGTAACAGTTTCAGTGTTGCATAATACAGGTACCATGCACTTTTGAAACATATGTAGTGTATAAATGCTTCTTCTGTTCCTTCCATTCATTTATTCAATTATTGCATACTAAGCAGTGCAAGCTGCTTTTCTATTGGAGTTGTGTAGCATCTGTCATCTTACCAACAATACTTTATAATTTTGATATGGAACAAAGTGTGTTTGGTGCATGAATTATTATACTTTATTGATCAATTATCATTTCTTTCATATATACTAGAGGCTAACCAAGTGTTTTGCCATGATTGATTGGATTCCACTACATTGATATATATATATGTATGAATATATGTATATATGCAAACATATATTTGTTTACATGCATATGTGTATGTGTGTGCATCTGTATGTCCATGTGTCAGTGTGTCTGTGTGTCGGTGTGTGTGTGTGTGTGCGTGTGTGTGTGTGTGTATCTTATTTGTATGTTGTAAATAAAATACCAATTTATACTCTGTTTAAATAAAGAGACACTTGTTTTAGCCAAAGATTTCTATATTTGTTGCAATATATTTGATATATGCATGGATATATGGGCTCAAATAATGCAGTAAATGCACAGAAGTAAATTAATGGAAACTGCATGCTTGAAGCTAAGACCAGATGTTGCTTAGATGGTATGCAGGAAACTACAATTATTACTTAACCTCGGGTTAAATCTGACTGAACATTACTATGTAACCAAAGGATTCCAAAACAGGGATACTTTATCAAATATATCCTTCCAATTTTTCAAAAATATGATGTAATATGGGAGAGATTTTGCTACCATTTCTAACAGGGCAAGCAACTATGTAAAGGTTTACTTGTTGGCTTATTAGTGTTGGTATTAAAGGAGGTAGTGATGAGAGTGATGATTGTTGCAGATAAACTGGTGTAGCTGAGTAAGAAAAGGGTAGAAAAGGATAAGGGTGTGTTGACTCTGACAGCAACAATGATTTTATCTTTCCATCTAACAAGATAAAATTAAAGATGCATGTATAAGAAGTGTCATGCTGTTATGAAAAGAGAGAGACATTGGGCAGTATGCAGGATCTGATGTTAAATAATTTAAATGCAAAGAGTGTTCAATATACAGGGGAAAAAAACAAGGCATGAGAACATGACAGGTTACTACTTACTTATCTGATGTACATAAAGAACAAAACTGAGTTGGTATTAACATGTAATGTAAATAGACAAAAATGAACTGTTGAAACAATTGTAATTTGCTGACTGTAAATGGGACATGCAGTAAATAAGTAACATAAAAAATATGAGAATGAAGGGTGAGATTGAACCTTTAGATTGGCGTTTCTTAATCTTTTTCCCCTTGCATAACCTTTAGAATAAATTACATGTCACAAGGAACCCCTGCACCAAAAAAATTATATACCACATCTAATTTTTTCATCGTAGTTCACATGGTATATATCATATATATATGCCAATTTGTTTTTGTATGTACCTGATGCATGTGTCATGCTTAAGAGAAAGAAATTGTTGAAAGAAATTTTGTTGCTTAAATAAAAATTTTTAACTAGATCTCTTGTAATTTTGGGAAGAGGCTTGAAACCACCACCTATGTGTTGTATTACTACTTCTCAACACTCAAGCCTACTGGGCCACTGAAGCAGCAACAACCTTAAGGAGGAAGTTAAGATTTGACATGTGTGTTGAGCAAGGGAGAGAGGAAGTTAGAGGGAGTGGCTGGAGTTCAAATTCCGCCGAGGTCGACTTTGCCTTTCATCCTTTCGGGGTCGATAAATTAAGTACCAGTTACGCATGGGTGTCGATGTAATCGACTTAATACCTATATCTGTCCTTGTTTGTCCCCTCTATGCTTAGCTCCTTGTGGGTAGTAAAGAAATAGGTATTTGAATTCCTTTCAACAAATGAACTGAAATTGACCCCTGGTTATTAAAAGCCCAACCACACACCCACCCACACATACACACACATTTGTTTTAGGTCTTCTACCTATTTGAAATCACATAACACCAGATAACATGTTAAGTCTTATGTTCCAAAATTTAAATTTTGAATTTGTTTTAATTATAAAATTACACCTCAGCTAAAAAACATCTTTGGCTTTTGAATACAACCTTTTCTTTCTCTTTCTATATTTTTGCTGAGTTACAATTTCTCTGTTTAGGTCAGAATTTTTCCAGTTTCTTTTTTCATGTATCAAGTAATGGATGAAAGCATTTAAAAACATTTAATTCATAGACCCGAACAAAATCAAAAATATTAACTCTATTTTTTCCCTTTCCTTAATACTATCAAGAGCATAGTATGAGAAAGATTTGACTGTTATTTCTAACAAATTGAACCACCACACATAGTTGTACAATTGGCTCGTTGTTGATGTGTATAAGTAAACAAAAACTAAAAGACACATGCACACACCTATATATGAATGTATGTGTGGGTGTGTGATAATAAGTTTCATGTGGTGAAAATAAACACAACTTTGTCTATATTTTTTGTTAAGTTAGAATTTCTCTCTTTTGGTCCGGATTTTTCCAGTTTCCTTTTTCTTCTATCAAGCAATTGACAAAAGCATTTAAAAAACATCAAACTCATAGATCTGAACAAAATCAAAAATATTAATTCTATTTTTCCCCTTTACTCTTTACTTTCCTACAATATAATTGATTACCGTATCCTATATACTATGTCCTTGCATATTAGGTGAGTATTTCAGAAATATTTTCACCTCTCAAACAAAAACTGTCTAATACATTCGTATATGTTTTTCAGTTGAAACATTCTGAATCATTTTGGAGATTTATTGTTTTAATAACAAGTTTTAAAATATGGGTAATCACATGAGGGATTCAGCACAAGAGCGTCAGAACAGAAGGAGAGAACAGGTGCATGAGGAACAACAAGAGGAAATTAGGAATCAAATTTATATGAGGATGAGACAGAGAAGAAATGAAATAAGCCAAGAGCAGAGGGAGTGTATCCTATGGCAAAGAAGGGAAAGAAATCAGCAAAGGGTAGAACACATGAGCCAGGACCAAAGAGAAGTGTATTTTCAAAATAAGAGAGACAGAGATCAACAGAATCGAGAACATATGAGTACAGCTGTACTTAGAAAATATGAAAAATAGAGCTGGATCTCTCTCAGCATACCAGTGAACCACAAAATTGCACTAGCCAGCATCACCACCACCTCCAAGCCTGTCATATATATATATATATATATAAAACAAACTTGGAAGAGGATGTGTGGCATTCAATCATACAATAATATAAAATATATATATATATATATATATATGTGTAGAAGGTTTAATGATGATAATGATGATCTTAAAACCAAGACAGGATAGTTGTGAGCTTAGGTTTGCTCAAACAAGACTAATCTGGGTCTTGATAAGTGCCCTACCAGCAGATACAAAAGTTTAACACCTCTTTCAAGAAAAACGAAACTAGTTTTTATCATTAATGTCTGTAGTTGTCTCAAATATTTGTTACATGTGGACATATTTAAATAAAATAACTCAGCTTCTATATGAGTCTAGCCTTTATTAACTCTACTCTAACCCAGTTCTATCATTTAGTTTTCTGTAGAATTCTGGTTTAAGTACCCCCATATAACTTCTCATAACTTTTAAATTTTTAGGAATTTCCAGAAAATTTTTGCGAATTTTTTCTACACATGGGAATTCATACATTTATGGAACAAAAGAAATTTTTAAAACCCGGCCACATCACCATAAATCCTAAAATGTCTACTCTTTTCTGAATCTTTCTTTAAAATTAGAGTTGAAAATATGGACGCTCTGAATTTTTTGCTTAAATCCCAGCAGTGGACCACACTTGGATGCATCATCATTCCATTAAATGTGTTTATGGAGAAAAAAATATTGGTAAACATCAATACACATCAGAGGGACAAAGAAATGAGGATGCTATCAGATGATCATGGGATGTGCTAAAAACAACAGCTAAATCACCCTTAAATCACATACACAAAAAAGAACTCTTTTGTGCTACTTTTCCTCTAATAATGAAAATATTTTCAAACAATGTTTCAGGTTATATCCTTGACAAATTATTCTAAAGTAAAGTTACATTCCAAAGATTGAGGTATATATGAAAACTAAAATATGTTCATTATGAAGGGGGCATTATACAGTATTGTAAAGATTACTCAAAGCTTTGAACATCCACAATTTAACTTTGATTTCAATTGAAAACATAGAAACAGCAGAAGTAGCTGGCATGACTTGTAGCAATTGCTTTCTTCATGAAACCTTAGATTTTCTTGGGTTATTTCTATTAATTTTCCTGCAAATAGTTTTAGGGTCACATTCTTGCTTCTTTTGTAAATTCATCTAAATACTTTATTTTGTGTTCCAGTGGTTGGAGCAGGAAAGCTGAGAATCTCTGACACCTCAGAGTCTCTAGTATTCATAATTTACTTAACTTGAATATTCTTTGATTTTTCTTCTTATTCAGTTTTGGGTGGAATGTCAGATAATCAATGCCATACTGTCAGTGTGTTCTAATTGATAAGACACTGGGCTTCCATTACTAAATGGAAGAATATCAAACTCGTATTGGCAGTTTGGGGTTTCACCTCTTTCTCTCTCGCTCTCGCTCTCTCTCTCTCTCTCTCTCTCTCTCTCTCTCTCTCTCTCTCTCTCTCTCTCTCTCTCTGACACACACACACATCTAGCATGCAGGCTGTTACAGAAACGCCATTGAATTCTCTGCACAGTAAAGGCTTCAAATTTTATTACATGAGCTAGAATTTAATACCAAGACACCTCAAACATGCTAATTTCTACAATTATTTTGGACATCTATAAAGTCAGGGGATAAAAGAATGATATCCCACCATCATAGTATCTTTAATGACAGCCTTGGATATTTCTTGCTTCTATCCTTTAACCCTTGCTCAGCCCTAATCAACAAAACTTTGATAGATGTTCCTTTATAACCGTACCGCCTAATTTTTAGTTGTTATATATCTAGCACTGTTTTGTCCAATGTGTCAATGTAAAGGTATGATTTGAAGGAGATATGGCAGCTATTTCCAACAAGTCAATTTAACACATAGCAGTATCTTTTCTAACTTCTTTCCCGACAGTTCTATTGCTATGAGTAGAAAAAGAATTATTTTAATATTAATATAAAGGAGAAATAGATGAGTTCCAACATATTTGCATTTCCAAGAAACTGAACCAAGACTTGCTCACAGATATTTGATAAGCAATTTCTATGTTAATGAATCTACAGTAACACAGGTCAACTCCAATAATATTAATAAAAAATAAGCCAATAAAGGAGATTCTATGTGGTAATTTGATATACTTGAAATAGCAGCCAAATTTCCATTAACACCCCCTCCTGCTTTTAAAATAGAAATGACATTTGGATTAATGTAGTTCTACTTACACTGTCAGAAGAAAAGTTTTATGGACAGTGCTTGAATGACTTTGCACAGGTTAGATCAGTGTTTCTCATATGAGATGGTTGTGAAGATTGAAAAGGAGACAAACGTATTGCTGTGCTCAATAAAATTAAGATATTTTAAAAGTTATAAAATTTGTCTAACATCATGGTGAAGAAAGAAATTTTACATGGATGTAAATCCTATTTTATCTTTTCATTAATAAAGAGTAGTGATAGGACAAAAGATTTTGCTAATATGCTTTGGCAGACTGAGGACCGATATTTGTCAGTTACAGAAATCACTCAGTTAGCTTGACCAGTGCTGACCTAAAGCTAATCAACAAGAACAATAAAATATGCTTTTCTTTTTAAAGGACATCATCTGTATTAAATTAATTTATTATACACCTAAAAATCCTTCTAATTAATGATTTATAATATTGTTTTCAGCTTTTGGCACAAAGCCAGCAATTCTGGGAGAGGGGTTAAGTCGATTACATCAACCCCAGTGCTCAACTAGTATTTATTTTATTGACCTCAAAAGGATGAAAAGCTAAATTGACCTTGGCAGAATTTGAACTCAGAATGTAAAGACTAACATTTGTCATACAGGAAGTGGATGGAAATCCATAGTACGTGTATATACATGTGTGTGTGTGTGTATACACAAAAATATGCATACGTATGTATGTATATATATTTGTAGTTGTATGTTTGTATTTCTGTTTATGATTGTATTCTATAACTTAATTTGCCAAACAGGCACCAATAAATGAGTTATAAAACTAAATACTAGAGCCAATATGACTGACTAAACATTTGAAGTATTGCCCCAGCATGGTCACAGTCCTACCAACGATTGTAACCAGTAAAAGACAACATAATGTGTGTGTTTGAAAATAGTCTAGAATAAAATATCTGAAAGCAATTTGAACTCTTGATCCATGTCATATCAGCCAAAAGCCTTATCTGCTTCATCACTTCTTCTTTATACAATATTAAGCTTTGAGATTACATCACTGAAATCAGAGAAAGCTGTCATCTGTTACAAAGCCAGGCTTGCCCAAATAAAGAATAAAATCTCTATCAGAGGGTAGATTGTATGAATTTAGGATCAAGATGATCGTCACTAAGCTAATCAGTTTTGCTAACTAACTCACCTGAGCCAATGTAGAAGCTTATACATAGTTTATCAGCCTAGAATTAGCCAAAAATTTCCCTCAAATTAAACCTGTTGTCATAAAAGAGGGCATATTATATAACATAATATCTTAAATCCACCATTATTATCATCATCATTTAATTAATGGGATGGCTTGACAAGAGCTAGTGGGATCAGGTGCCACACCAGGCTCCATAGTCTATTTTGGCTTGGTTTCTACAGCTGGATGCCCTTCCTAATGTCAGCTACTTTACAAAGTGTACTGCTTTTTGCATGGCACCGTCACAAGTGCTTTATACATGGTACATGGCACCATCACTAGTGCTTTTTACATGGCACCAGCACCAGTGCTTTTTATGTGGCACCTTGATGCTGTTGTGGTAGGCAGGTCTTCTTGAGTATAGCAATGCACCGTATATCTCAGTTCTTACTTAGCTCCTTTGTAAGATTCAGTGTTTAGAGACTAGCCTTCAATAATTTATCCCATATCTTCTTGGGTCTCCCTCCACCACTACTTCCCTCCACATCAGCTTTTAAAATGTGACAGTATGACTTGTCATGGTTAAGAAAATTTTATTATAGAACTACACAATCATAATTGACCTAAGAATTAAAAAAAATATATGTTTATTCAACCCTAGAGAAATAACACTCAAACTACAGACTCCAATTTAAATAAGAAAATACTGTTAACTTTTATCATTGTTGTTCCTGTCAATTCCATATTGGCATTGATATATTATCTATTTATCTCCAGATGCCATATTTTGATACATGTACTCATTTTAGGTCATTACCAATTAAAAAATGATAAATTTTTTATTTCTAATTCAAAATTTCAAAATATGCACTTAACTCATGGCTTAGAGGTTACAATATTCAGCTGAAAATGAGTAGTACTTGTATTCCAAAGGGCTAGCCTTGTCACATTCTGTGCCACACTGAATCTCCCTGAGACTATGTTAAGGGTACATATGTCTGTGGAGTGCTCAGCCATTTGCCCATTAATTTCATGAGCAGGCTGTTTTGTTGATTGGATCATCTGGAACCCTCATTGTCATAACCGACCTTGTGTCATCTACACTTAACAAAAAACAGAAACATTAAATAATGTTATCTCTGCTTTACAACAAGCTGGGATGGTCATAGCAAGATCACCTGCAAACATAATTCTGCTCATTTAGTACTGACCCAGGGCTAAATAAAATTGCCAAAACAACAGAAGGAAGACTCTAAGTTATCAAGCAATTTGCCTGAAATAGCATCAAAATCTTTCTCAAATCACACTTTACAGTCAAAGACAAAACAGGAGACATTAGATAATGTGTAGACTGGCATACACCGTCTGAAAATACAATGAAATGGTTACATCTGGAATGCCTTTGATTAAAGGCCAGCTCAAACAAGGCTGACTTGGGACTATAGAACAACAGCAATAAATAAGGTTCGTAGAGCCTGATTTATTCAGTCCACTCCAGATGTATGAGAATTGCATATGGTCTGAAAGGGGTAATTCAGTAAGCCATTTTGGCAATTATATTATAAATCAACCAAGAAAACAGAAATTAAATCAATAAAAAAAAAGTAATCTACATTAACCTTAGCACAATTATATCAAACAAACATGTTACAACAATTCACTGTTTTATTTATTTAAGACTGGATGTTAAATTTAAAATGACACTTAACAGGGTAATGATCAACCTTCTTCGTGATCACTCCAAAAATATGTGACAACCAAAACACTCTAAAATCACATCCTATCACTTCTATCCTCTTCAAGATAAATCAGAAGATTAAAATTGGTAATGTACTTCTGTATATATGGCGCCTGTGAAAAACGATCAGATGGTCATGACAGAAACACTTCTGATTATAGGTCTTCTGGTTGAGAGCTCATCTGGACCTATAACAACAGGTTTATAGAGAAGTCCTGTTTAGTTGTGCCACGTAGAGGTTCCTTTGTTGGCTAGAAATAGCAACCAAATATTCCTCATATTTATACACTACCATTTTAAATAAAGAACATATTAGACAATGTAGTCCCTGATATTCTAGATTCTAGGTTTGATCCTATTGCGTGACATTTTGGACAAGTGTCTTCAACTGTAGCTTTGAGTTGATCATTCAATACTCAGTGGATGCAATTTGGCAAGCAGAACTATCCATCATATGTGCATGTTTTTATATGTGTTTACATGTATGTGACTGTCTTTTTTCCTAATGTATATTTATGAAAAATGTAAACGTTAGCAAGAAAACCGATTCATCATTAATTTTGAAACAAAACTCCCTTATGATACTCACTCTGCATGAGTTACATAGATAGCCCCTGGTCATATGCACAGTTTCAGTGCAGTAAATACATGATTCACCCAATGGAAGCCTGTAATCAACTATGTTATTCTTCACAAAATAGGGGAAAAATATAAATGGAATATATACACATAGTATATTACTGAAATAGAGAGATAAACTAACTATATTATACAAACAAGGGAAACTCAAATCCGGTTATTTGAGTTTCATACCAAGACATTGGTATGAAATTATTTTGGCCATTGATTAGTAATTGATGGCCATGCCATTGTCCATTAGTTGTCTTGTGAAGCCACAACAGGAGAAACAACTGGTACTACCCAAAATAAACAGTGGTAGCAGGGAGTGTAAGTTCAGTAATACAGAAAGGTGGCTTATTCTGAAGAGCTCACTGGACCTTACCATTTTTAAATATTAAGAGTTTAAATGTTAAAAGTGAAACTTTGGAAGCTGCCTTCATACCATGAAGTAAATCCCCCAGAACTTTTTTTTTTTGTTCCTTCTCGAGCCATGCCTGGCTCATAAGGGCCGGTTTCCCAGTTTCTTTGGCGTATAGGTTCCCCATCTGGACGGGACACCAGTCCATCACAGGTGAGCTGCAAGATGCAGGAGGAAAGAGTGAGAGAAAGTTGTGGCAAAAGAGTCAGCAGAAGTTCGCCATTACCTTCCGCTGGAGCCGTGTGGAGCTTAGGTGTTTCACTCATAAACACATACATCACCCAGTCTGAGATTCAAACTCATGATCCCTCAACCGCAAGTCTGCTGCTCTAACCACTAGGCCATGTGCCTCCAATCCCCAGAGCTTAGTATTCAACTACACAAATTCAACAAGAGATTCTATGAAATTTTATGTTTTATGAATTATTAATGCTAATTATTTTTATTAATTATATCAATCATATCCAATTACACAGATTTGTATATATATATGTATGTAGGATCCTGTGTATGTGGGTATATACATATGTATATGCCTATATGTGTGCATGTGTATTATTTAAAATATGTATGTCCATTTTATTTACATTTTTACACTTCTAAATTAGTTTTATATGCTTCTATAATTTTTATGCATTATTATTTTATAATAATGCATTTTTATGCATCATTATTTTATATTAAGACATTTTTATGCATTATTGTTTGTGAGTGGATGAGAGAGCAGCACACACCATCAAAGTGATGCTGGGGTATAAATATACAAAGCCCAATATACCCATCTGATAAGGGTTCACCAAGCACATGCATCACAATCATATGTGATTAACATGATGACTTCATATCAAGATAATGAGTAGCCCATCCCACTCAAAAGGTCCTTGAATAAGAAATGTTTAAGGATGATGAGCAAAACACGTTTCCAGGGGTGAACTGTTCAAACCCCGCAAAGTCCCTCTCAGCACATGGCTATATGTGTGTATGCATGTGTGTATATCCATATATATATATACATACCATGTATATATGTGTGTGGTGTGTGCATAAACACATACACAAATGCACAAACACACAAACACACACACATACACACATATATGTATATATTTCAGGCAGAAGTAACAAGAAAGAAATATCTAAGAATATTTCTTAATAAAATCAATAATACAATTTCTCTTACATGTTTCTTTCTTAGAGCCATGCACTTCATCTTTCATCTTGTGATAAAAAAAAAACAAACAGTAGGATAAGCCAGCTGGATTATCATGTCAACATAGAAGCTTTTCTTTTATAACTTTCTAATTTTCCCACAAAGGAGCTTTAAATAAAATAGTTTTGCCATCTGGATTTTAGTTTTTGTTTGTTTTATATATGCATTTATTTTATATTTTAACCATTTTTATCATAGATTTTTTTTCATGATTGAGATGTTGTAGTTGATGATGTTTAGTTCTTGATCACTCATGACTAAGCAAACTTTATGATCACATGTATTTCAGAGTTGACCATCTTATCATGGGAGGGGGGAGGGGGTCACATTATGGAATATGTTCTTCCTACTGTTAAACCAACAGAGGCATGTGGCCTAGTGGTTTGGATGTTAGACTCATGATTGCAAGACTGTGGTTTCAATTCCTGGACTGGTGGCTGTTGTGTTCTTAAGCTAACACTTAATTTCACATTGCTCCAGTGAACTACACTGCAATGGACTGTTGTCCCATCCAGGGGGTAAAAATATGTATATACCACAGAAACAGGGAAACCGACCCTTGTCAGCTCATAGGACACAAGAAAGATGCTTTATCATTTATCCTTAATATTAAGCCACTAAGGTGTGAGTTGAGGAAGATTTGATAGCTGTTTCTAGCTGATCGAGCAACCATTAAGAGGGTTTTCCATTGGCTTATATTGTTCCTGATTGATGGTTAATGTATGTTTGTGTGCAAATGAAGAAAGATCACAAGAGTCTGAAAAGGAATTTATTTCTATTTCATTAAGAGAGAAAGAAAGAGAAAGAAAGTCTTTTCACTCAGCAACATCAGATAAAGGTTCTTTGTGGGGGGAAAAAAACATAATTAATATTTTGATGGATTTTAGTAAATTATAATCAAATGGAATTAATACTGAAAAGGAATGGTTTCTATTTAATGAAGAAGGGATCGCAATCTTCTCAACAAATGAACAAGCAAACATTCATGTTCATCTTAATTATGTAGGGTTAGCAGAGTGTGGCTGTCAATTAGGAAAGACATTTGAATGGATTTAGTTGTCAATATAACACTAATTATTCCTATTGATGCTAAAAGACTAAAAAAAAAATGTCAAAGAGAATAGAAGGAGGATAACAAAATTGAGTTTTAAAAAGAGAAAAAACCTGGAAATTTCATTAAATTCAATGAATAAAATGAATAATATTAAATAAAATGGACAATTGTAAATGTTAATTAACATCATTTTAATCAAATCCTTACAAAGTCTATTCTGATATTCTGCAAGGACCACAATCCTGTGAAAGATTTCAGCATTTTCCAATATCAACCTGACATAAGCCAACATATGATGATGACAAATAACGTTTACCAGCAATTAGTCTAATAGCCAATACTTGAATTGTGGGATTTGGATGGGTTGCATGGGTAAGAAATATTTATTAATAGAAATATTAATTAAAATGGTTTATGGAGATCCAAATATTTGAATGCGTAATGAATTATATATGTTATATATATATAGTGTTGTATATATATATATTATATATATATATATATATATATATATATATATATATATATATATATATATATATATCGTGAAGTATATTTGCCACTTAAATGTGGCTAACCCTTAAGGGTGGATGCTACTGTAGCTTGTAGCCCCAGGAGGACACCTCCTCCAGCTGGCTATTGACACACTTCTGTGTCCTATCAGTATTTGCAAAGGGAAGCCATCCTTCCCATCTTCAATCTGACATGATACACATTAACTCGAGTTTCTGGGTATTGACCCGTCATCAGCGTATGACAATCACCAATTGCTGATGAAAGGTGGGTTCCCTTTGCAAATATATATCTTTTTTCCAATGACAAAAAGTCACTGATATTGAAAAAATATAAACAAGCAATAATAAACGATGTCGTGCAGCTACAGTTTATACCTCACCCAAAGATTTATTATTGCTTGTATATATATATAAAGTATTTTTCTCATGACTCAAATTTACTATCCATGTGATCATCAGGCACATATATTCTAGTTTCACAGTGATGGGAAATTAGGGTCATGAGAAAAATAACTAAGCTTAAATAAATCATATATTCAATATTATGTATTGAGAACTAACAACTGCTTCCATTTCAAATTGTAATATTTCAATGCACTATGCAATTTTTCATATACATAAATACATTCCTCTCACCTGTTATTGCCTGTCCACATTCTTCTTATATGTGTATATTATATAGATATATATATTTACATATATATATACTTATACACATATATATCTATATCCATATGTATACATAAATTCATACATACACAAATTCATAAATACACACACACATATACATGTTTATAAACACATTCTCTGTGCATTTTCAATTTCATTTATTTCTTCTGTTCTATGCATATGTGTATGTATACATACATACATACATACATACATACATACATACATACATACATACATACATACATACATACATACTTACTTACTTACTTACTTACTTACATACATACATACATACATACTTACTTACATACATACATATTTTATTTTGAGTTTAACAAGGCTACCAATGGTTTAATGTGAAGAGATCTTCCCAATTGCACAAGTGTACCACATGGAAGTGTTGGTACCCATCTTCAGTGAAATGCTTGAACAATTGTGAAGATCTCACAACATGAAACCATTGGTTGCCTTGTTAACTTACAAATAGAAATATCTATCCACCAATACAGTGTTGAGCAGTCATTCTCATTGTTGAATATTAGCATGTGTGTGTATATATATATATATATACACACACAGATATATACATTTATATATATGACAGACTTCATTCAGTTTCTGTCTACAAATCCACTCACAAGATGCTGGTCAGCCCAGAGCTATAGTAGAAATCATTTGTGCAAGGTGCTGCACAGTGAGATAGAACCTGAGTCCAATTAGTTTGGAAGCAAGCTTCTTAACCACACAGCCATGTCTGAACCTAAAAAGCTAATGTGTTATTTAAAATATCGGCATCAATATTAGCAATTTACTAATTATTATACAACAAATTTGCTATTAAGTAATTATTCTCTTCCTATTTTTAGTTAGATATTACTATTTCAGACTTTTGTGAAATTTCAGTGACCAGTTCATTGATATCAGCTGCATTAGTAGGAAATGATTGATTAATTAATTAATTAATTAATTAATTGTGCATGTTATTTGTGCTGTTGTTGTTGTTGCTTTAGATCAACTCTGACGGATAATCATACATATTGAGGCTGTTGCCATTCCATCTTATTTTCAAGTATAGTATTCTCAGACTACATTACCTAATGTCCTTCCCATTTATTAAGATAGTAATTTCTTATTTACGGGAGCTTAGGTTACTATTTCTAGCAGGCGATGTAATCATGCAAATATTCTGTTATCAGATCATGTATGTTGTTTGTACATACAGTCACATAGATACTTTCACACACACACACACACACACACCACACACACACACACACACATACACACACTCAACTCACTTACACAGGTAACACATTCATATTGGCAAATGCACGGTAGAATTAACAGACTATTAGCCAAAATATCAGGTGGTGTTTGTTCACATTTCCTTATCTGTTGATTGCTTTCTCTCATTGTGGTATCGGTTAATTTAGTATCAGCCTACAGGATTCATACTGGAGTCAACACTATAAAGTAAATACTAAAAAGTAGTGGCCCAGCTTAATAACAATCTGACGAATGAAACCAATACAAGACAAAGAAAATATTTACGTTTAGTTTCATAATTGTTGTACTTGTGGTGGCGGCGGTTTGTGTGTGTGCTTATGAGTGTGTGCATGTATGTGTGAGAGAGTGTGTGTGTGTGTGTATATACTTATATGTATTTCTACATATATGCATGTGCATGTATATATATATATAATAATAGTATGAGGAAATATTATTCCAAGCTTACAGGGAAAAATTCAATTTAGAAATACTAAATCAAATTTCACAAAATATAATATATATATATAAATTAGAAAAAAAATACCTTAAGTACCAGTTGTGTACTGGGGTGGACCTTATCAACTGGCCCCCTCTCCAAAAATTTCGGGCTTTGTGCCTCATGCCCTACATACATAGACACACACACACACACACAAACACACACACACACACACACACACACACACACACACACACACACATATACTTGTGTACCTGAACTCATTTATTTTTTTGGCAATATTTATCCTCTTTGATAATAATGATAATGAATGATAAATGAAGAAAATAGAAAGCAAGTAAATCAATCAGGATCCACAGAAGAAGCTTACTCATTAATTCACCATTGCCCAATAGCAGTGACCAGCATGTCTTGTCCTCCACTCACAAATGATTGATGATAAGCTGAGGATATACATGGATATTTCCACAAAGCTCTTTCCTCGGATCTGGTTTCAAGATTTATTGAGAACAGCACACAACATACATGCATAAACTCCATCAAGCTTCTTGTCCATCTTTTTGGCCAGCATTTATGCTGATGAACTCTAACAAAGAGCTGATCTACGATGACTCTCAAGAATTCCTTTTTCATCCAGTCAGATAGTGTAGACTTCTAAATAGTGTAGACTTCTAAATTAAGTTAATGTTAAATTTCTGCTTAATTTTTACTATGATATAGCTATTGCCTTTTCACATACAGAACCTCACTTTAAAAATAGTTTTCAGATTCATATCCCCACCGTAGAAGTGTTAAGACTGATCTTTCTGGTGGTGTAAAGCACTCAAGGTAGTGTCACATGAAAACGCCCATGTGATACCATATAGAAGTGCCTGTGCAGCGACATGTAAAAGCACCCATGCAGTACCACTTAAAAGTGCCCTTACAGTGCCTGTGCAGTGTCACATAAAAGCACCAAGTACACTCTGTAAAGTGGCTGGCATTAGGATCGACATCCAGCTGTAGAAACCATGCCAAAACAGACTGGAGTCTAGTGCAGCCCCCCCATCCTACCACCCCAGCTTGCCAGCTCTAGTCACACCGTCTAACCCATGCCAGTATGGACAACAGACGTTAAATGATGATGATTTCTTTCATTCTTATTCATCCCTAAAATGTAAGGGTTAATGGAAGGATATTCTCATTACTATTCTAACAAACACATATTCCCCAAATTCATGTGTATTTTCTCAAGAACGTACCATTGCAGTTTGAGCAATTCATGCAGGTGTGTCTTCATTAGCATGTACTAACTTTTAATTCATTGTAACTTCCTTTCCCCTTCTCTCTACATTTTTTAATGGTTTCTTAGCTTCTTTCTGCTGCCGTCTTTCCAATATTCCATCTTTATATATCATCAATACATAATATACAAAATAAAAGTTGCCTGCATAGGCACTCAAGTGTAATATATTTATGCATATGTATGATTGTGTATGTGTGTAAATAGATATGCATATATATAATGTGTTTGTATGTGTGTGTGTTTGTGTGAGTGTGTGCTTGTATGTATGTATTGTAAGTACATGTATAAAGAAATTGCATATTTGCATTTGTACATATATATATGTGCAATTTTATTTATATATATATATACATATTTATTGGCATATAGATAATTATATATATACATACACAGCACATACTTATGTATATGTTTGTGTCTCGTTGAGAGAGGTAGCAATAACAGAAAAATTTTGTTGTTCATGTTAATTCCAAATGGGACTCTTTTGTTTGGAATAAAAAGGCAATACAAAGAATGGTACAGCTGGGGTTTTAGAAAAAGAAATAACCTAAAGCATAATCTTTAACATCTACAGGTCAAGCAAGTAGAACACGAGACATCAACTTCTGCACATGTACAACTTCTTCATCTGACAATAACAACAACCACCTAGAAATTTGATTCCAAACCAAAAAGTCTGAATAAGACAGAAATGCCATTGACTGAAAACCAATAGCTTAGTGCTAAAATATTTAATAGTGTCTTTGTTGTTATTGTTTAAATAATTCTGTTTTTCTACATAAAGCTATCTTATACATTTATTTAGTGATTCTTTCATCACTGTTTTAGCAAATATGTTAACACTATGCTTTGTTGATGAGGTCGTAGCAAGGCTGAAACATGGTAGAGTTATCTCCCATACTTGCCAAAATTATTAGAATAATATGAATCATTGAGTAATGTTATTTTATTTCTTCATCATGTAATTACTTCTGATTACCTTTGTAATATCAAATATCATCAAAAATGTTAACATTAACTTACATAAATATAAATTAAATGTTAAGGACAATCAATCCTCCAGCTTGGAAGTAGTTATGTATTTACTTGCCCTGCTAATCATAGCATTATAGTATCCTGATCGCCCACAAATAACACCCCACTATCAGAGTTTTCCCTTAGATCACATCTGCATATTACCTCTTCAATCATCATCACCATCATCGTTTAATATACGCTTTCCATGCTAGCATGGGTTGGACGATTTGACTGAGGTCTGGCGAACCAGATGACTGTACCAGACTCCAATCTGATCTGGCAGTTTCTACAGCTGGATGCCCTTCCTAATGCCAACCACTCTGAGAGTGTAGTGGGTGCTTTTATGTGCCACCAGAACAAGGGTCAGTCAGGCAGTACTAGCAGCGGCCATGCTCAAATGGTGCTCTTTATGTGCCACCTGCACAGGAGACAGTCCAACGGCACTGGCAACAACCTCGCTCAAATGTTTTTTTCACGTGCCACCAGCACAAGTGCCAGTAAGGCGACATAGGTAACGATCACACTCAAATGAATCATGCTTCAATATAAATTAATAAATCAACATATGGTTAATTGATCTACTAGAAATAAGAGTTACATCTCTTTCAAATCATACTTTACTGTCTTATAAAAGGGAGGATACATTGGATAATGTAGTCCATGCAACAATACATTATATTTAAAAAGCATGTAAATCCTTGTTTGATGACAAGAGGGTGAGTTATATATGTCATCATTATTTTAACGTCCACTTTTCCATGCTTTCATGGGTTAAATGGTATTTGCTGAGGCAAATTTTCTGTGGTTTGATGCTTTTTCTATCACCAACCCTTACCTTTTTCCAAGTAAGATAATATTTTCCCTATGACCAGACATGTTTTCATGGAAGATTGGAAACAACAAACACTGTTTGCATGACAGTGGCATTCATTTACAATTACCATTGGATGTCAAGGCAAGGAGGCAAGGAGACAGTAATATGCACACACACCATCCTATTGTGGTCGATGCCAGCTCCTCTGACCCCTGTGCCAGTGGTACATAAAAAGCACTCACTACACTCTCAGAGTGGCTGGCGTTAGGAAGGGCATCCAGCTGTAGAAACACTGCCAGATCAGATTGGAGCATGGTGCAGCCTCCTGGCTTCCCAGACCCCAGTCAAACTGTCTAACCCATGCCAGCAGGGAAAACGAACGTTAAATGATGATGATGATGATGATGATATACTTTATTTGTGCATTAAGTTTACCATGTCAAGAAAATATTTTAATATCTTAACAATTTTTCAAGCTGATCACATGGAGGATTGGTGTTCATCATGTGTGAGTATATATACATGTGTGTGAGAGTATATATATATATGTGTGTGTGTGTGTGTGTATGTATGTATATATGTGTGTGTGCATGTGTGTGCATGTGTGGAAGGATGAATGGGTTGATGAGTGCATGGATAGATGGCTACACACACACACACACACATACACATACTTCTTGCAGTACCAGCTCTTGTCGATACAATCCACATGATTTCACTACAATTTGGATATGGCAGCAGAAAAATATTCATATTAATGATACTTCTGAAATTTTACCAACTACCAAAGAATTGTCATGTCAACTTAATAAAAAGTAACCCTAAATTTTCAAAAAGTTGCAGATTCTGACAGAACATAACCTAAAACGAAAACTTGAGACTAAATTTGTGAAACAGAACCAGAATTGTACAGTACACCTACCCTCTGATTTTTTCTTTTAATTTTTGTAAAATTACCTTGAGTTACTCTACTTTAAATGTTGGAGATTATGATATCTCAAAAAACTTCCACAAATTCAATTTTATTCAACACTGATTTCTCCATTTAATATTAGCCCCAACCTTAATTACAAACCTGAATCCATAAACTTTAATCCAAATTCCCAAAGCCTAACCTTTTTTTTTTCCTTTTGTAAAATCTTAATTTACAGTTTTTGAATCATAGAAATCCAGAGAAATTTCTCATAAAATTTTTTTTTTAAATCAGAAAGTTACTTGGTTGAAAGTGTTTATAACACACACACACACCACACACACACACACACACACACACACGGTTATTGATATAATTGGCTTAAGATACAGTGTGAATCTAGGGATGGGAGGTTCGCATGAAACTTTTGGCCTTTCAGTCATTATATACTCATATTTTGAGCTCTGTTTTCTGGTTTGCATCACCAAAACTCGCGTGTGTATGTGTGTGTGTGCGTGTGTGCACATGTATGTATGTGTACATATGTATGTGTGTGTGTGTACATATGTATATATATATGTTTGTCATTATTCAGTTTATTTCAAGATTTCTTGCCAATAAAGAGCCAGTTTCTAACCTAGATCCAAGTTCTCTTCATTGGAATTTCAGCATCAATAACAGAGTATTTTTGTTTGTATGTATGTATGTATGTATGTATGTGCAGATTTGTATGTTTTATGTATATATTCTCATGCATGTAGTTGCATATCTAGATATGCTCATATATATTTTAAATGATAAACTTCTGGAAGGTTTTACAGATTTTCCCAGTTCCAGTGATGGATTGGATCAGTAGTCTTCGAATTAGCTTTCTCCTTTTTGGTTTTGTGAAGCCTAAATACGTATGTATGTATGTATGTATGTATGTATGTATGTATGTATGTATGCATGTATGTATGTATGTATGTATGCATGTATGTATGTATGTATGTATGCATGTATGTATGTATGTTGAATACAGAGTTAAGCAAGGTGATCTCAAAGCACTGACACTCTGCTCCAAATACTTTACAGCTATGCTTCAAATACTGCTCTTCAGGTAATGCGGTTTAATTTGAGAACAAACTTTAAATGCATGGTACATGATCATTTATACATGGATGACTGCAACTTAATAACTCACACAGAGCAAGGCTTACACCTATTTAGTGCATTTAATTCTTCATGTAATATATTTGGTCTCACAATTAATTTGAAAAAAAAAAAAACTGTTGTAATGCATCAATCTGCTCCTGGAGAAAATTCAACATACCACAGATACTAGTTAAGGGTATAGTGTTTAAGATGGTGACTTCTTTTGAACAACTGGGTTCATGATGATGGACATCTTGGCTGTGAAAATCCCTTCTTGCATTCAGAGGCCAAGAAAAGCCTTTGGTAGTCTAGAATCCAAAGTCTGGTCACAGTGCCATATCAAAGCTGATACTAAGGTGATGGTATATTCTCATTTGTTTTTTCTGCCCTGTTGTACTCTTCTGGGTCTTGGAAAATATACAACATCATGTAAAAATGTTAGGAAGATTTCACCAGAAATGTCTCAATCACATATTCTGAATAAGAACAGTCCTCTCTCATTCCTGACACTGAGGTTCTTGCTCAAGATAGGATTACATCAATCAAAGCCATGTTTATTCGGAATCAACTATGATAGACAGACCATCTCATCTGTATGGATAGTGAGCACATTCCCAAACAAATACTTTAGTGCGAGCTTATGCTGAGAAAGAATAAAATAGTAAGCTGAAGAAAAGATACAAAGCCTCTTTAAAATCAAATTTGAAATGCCTTAAATTTATCTTAAAAAGTCTTGAATCACTAGTGGCAGATAGGGAATCATGGAGAGCAACAATTTAGAATGGGGTTGATTTTGAGTTTGATGCTGAAATGGAAAGAAAATTTCATGAAAATTAGTGTTTCTCATTCCTTCTTTAAATGTTTCTTCTGTACAGAAATATGCACATTTCACACTTGTATAAGATTGCACCAGCATGCACTATTGGAATTTAATTCTAGATGATTAGTTTCAATGCAACGTCTGTTAAAAAAAACCTGCAAGTGACATTGAGGATTGAAGCAGCACTTGAACATTCATAATAAACAAGCATAAAATGGAGCCAATGCTGAAATGAAACAATGGTGCAATATATGTGATCAGCTCTTCAAATGCCTTTCAGAGATCAAAAATTGTTTGAGACCTCACACGAGGAACGAGCAATTACAGGTACATGAAGAGGTCAAGCTTTGCAAAGGGAAGACAGCCATCAAGTACATATATATGTATGAAAATTGCCCCTAGGCTAGTTATATTTTACTAGTTCATATTTAATGTGATATCCAATAGGATTCTTACATTTAAAAGTTGAATTTAGAATTAAAAATTTTTAAGTTTCAAATAGCCAACGTAAATAGTAACATACAGTCCTAAAAAGTACTACTTCTAGCCTAGTTTGGCAATAACCAAACACAAGCAGACTAATATCTGGAATGCAATGAATACCAATGTAGAATTGGGATTTTATTATTTTTCCGGGGTTGATGTGATTGACTATACCCCCACCACAAATTCCAGGCCTTGTACCTACAGTAGAAAGGATTATTTTGCTTCAACAAGCTAATGAGACATATACACATGTTTAAATGTTTTTAAAAAATGAGACAAATGCTGTTTTAAAACACTGTAGTTATACAGGAAGAAGTGGAATAAAATTAATTAAACATTTAAATTATGTATAAAAATGACTTAGAGTTTGTTTTTCTTTCTACTGCATTTAAATGAAGAGTATTTGGAATCCCCAAAATTAATTTTTATACAATTTTCTATTTCTGTAAGTGTAC
Organism: Octopus sinensis; assembly: GCF_006345805.1. Lineage (NCBI taxonomy): Eukaryota > Metazoa > Mollusca > Cephalopoda > Octopoda > Octopodidae > Octopus > Octopus sinensis. The sequence continues at coordinate 107,446,793 of NC_042999.1, forward strand.
ACACATAAATAAATGAGGGGAGAATAAAAATACAGACTTTGATTGGTCATAATTGTTCATCCCATTTCCATTTCTTATATACAATCTCTCTTTTGCTTTCTCTATTACAAAAATAATATCTTTCTCGATAACTCTACATCCTTCATTATAAGAAAATTCATGATCTTTTATGAGAATGTCACTGATCTTTTATGAGAATAACCCTTTCGACAGGTATCTGCTCTTATGTAAACTTTTATCTAACCACATTCAACTGTGAACATAAATACATATGTAGCAACAGGTTTCCTTATTTGAACTTTGAACATTCAGCTTAAAGTTAAATCCAAATGCTTATAGCATATCTATATTTGATTGTGCTGACCAGAACAAGCTGCACTGTATCCTTGAACTTTATAAAAGCACCTACTGACATTTTTCACAACCAATCATTTTGCTGCCAGTTTTGATAGATATTGACAAATGCATTTGATTGACCTAAAATATTTTAAAGAACACTTTCAATATTTTTAAGCCAGCTTTCCTAAATCCTGAAATGTGTCTCCCTTATTGCAACTGAATGCTTTGTATCTCCAGTCCCATATGAAGATGTCTTTTGACTCTTAACATTTTATGGAAAATTCCACCAGCTTTTATTTCACGCACATTTATTTACAAAAATACATAATAAATTGTAAATTATGTACATTTTATTACTTGGTGTTATGAAACACATTTTTTAACGTATTTCCTTTTTCTTAACTCGTCATTACATCTTTTTAATCAACATTTAAAAGCCTCATAACACTACTGAACATACATTAACTTTTATGTGTTATTGTGCTCATCACAAATATTAGCATTATAGAGAGATATTTCAAATAGAGGACTCAAAGTATTTCAACAGAATGATAATTCAATGGAGGAATATCTGATAATATATCTACACAATACCAGTTTCAATTTTTGATCTATGCTAGCTAACTTTAACTCTTTTGTGAACATATTTCTATTGAAATAAATTGGCTGTGTGTTTCAATTAATTTTCAAACTATCCAAGAGATGGGATGGATTTCATTTAATAACTAATGTTTACCTTCTAATGTTGATGTTTGAAATGCAATTTAATAGAAATATCTTACATAAAATTATGATGAAACATTTCAAAATAAGAACATTTTAAAATGAAAGATATTTTATCTTGGAGTCAGGTGCAGTCTCAACTGAGTTGGCATCAAAGCAATTAATGAATGATGTTTGAAAGAGTGCAAGGGAGATTTCACCGAATAATGATGAAATTTGTGTTTTTAGACCTATCTCTACTTTTATGAAGAACTCTATTTCGGTATCACTATATCAATTTCTTCTGGTGAAATATTTCATGCTTAAACAGATAATTCAGTAGAATCCATTGTCATTACATCAAGAGACTGAGAAAATTAATTGAAAGAATATTTTTTCAAGCAAGTATTTTAAAGACTTTTTGCCTTTTTTTATTTGTCATGTTAAATACAATTCTTGTCCTACAAAAGTGAAAGACTACTAGTTTTGGTATTAAATCTATTTGCAAAGGACTCACATAAATCAAATTGCAATACAACTGGAGTTATTTGACAACAAATGTGAGATTTCACAGACTTTTGCAGTTGTTCTCCATTGACATTTTGTTTAATGATAATCTCATATATTATATTGACTTTTTCCAGAGCTGTTACACTAACTGATGGATTATTGTTTAACGAGAAAATGTAACAGTTTTAACACAAGTAATAATGGGTCAAAAATTTAATTTTCTTTCCAACTCTCAATTTGGGAAAATTCTGGTCGCTACAAGAGATGCAAGTAAAATTGGTAATTTTCTCAATAATTATTCCCAGAAGACATTGAAGTAATTTCAAATAAACATAAGCTAGCAATTTGGTGAAAATCTTCTAAGTGAACTTTAGTGTAACTAAATTCCATGGGAAAGAAAAGCTGATAGATTACAAAATCAATATAGCTGGAAATTGCATTTTTACATGAGAATTAAAAATACATCATTTCTTTGATAATTTATAATACTAAGATACCCGACACTTATAGTAAAACTACTTATGAAGAAAATTAAGTTTGCAATGAGTAAATAATATAGAAAACAGGAAATGTTCAAATGTTTTATCCTATGAGGAAATTTTAATCTATTTTAATGTTTCTAATATACATATTTCTATGACTATTTATTAAATAGTTTATGAGATGATAGACAAACACATTAATGCCATCAACAGGAAATAAGTTAAGAAAAGATGAATTTAAACAATTTATTTTTTATGTTTTATTAGTAGCATATTGCTATGTATTGTTCACAGTCAAAAGCGAACGTTATGGATACATGTGTATTGGATAATCTATTATTATAAATGGGATTTGTTGCTCTCTATATAAAGCACCTAGTGAATATATCTCACTGTTTTAGCAGAACATTGCTACATAATCTTTTATACTTCATGTTTATAGCAATTGCAAAAAATGTGACTGCGAATGTATTTAGAATATTAAAAATATATATATTTTTACACCAAACTCTAGTGAGCTTTCTCATTTGTTTGTGGATGGTAACATTGTTACACATGCTTATCTGTTTCTTTTTTCCAGCAGCTTTAAGGTAAAAGACTTCTATTCGAAGCATTATGTATAAAAAGTAATCCTACTGCTCTATTTACATTTTCCTTCCCTTCTATTTACAGCCAAAACAATATGAAATTGATCCATTGGTTATGCTTAAAATACAGATTGGTGAACAAATTTATCTTTCTTTTAATATCATAGCAATGGAAATTGCAGTTGGGTCCATGAAAAGATATTAATACATGAAAATATCTCTACAATTGCCATTTTCTCAATGCTGATAAAGATATATGTCATAGGCCATTTCCAGTAGAATAACTCCAAAACCCAATATTTTACTGAAAACATATCATCAATAACAACAAGAAAACTATTAATTTATCCACCACAATTATTACATGTATCAGAATAAATATTAATATATCAGATTCTAAGAAGTTTGTCTAGTGCCTTTAGGTAACAGAAAGAACTTTGACTTTAGACACTTCTTTTTAATATCATTGTAACCATGAAAATAGAAACATGTGATTAAATCTCAATTTCTTTCGTAACTCAAGCAAATTAATAATAATACATCACACTTTTACCATTTATTGGCACATGATATTGTTAAAATTAAATTTTTCATCCAAAAGAAAAAAAAACTGAAGAATTTGAAGAAAGATATTTTAAGAATATTAGAATTAAATATTATAACAAAAATGTTCAAGTATGTTTTTCCATAATAATGTTGATTTCTTTTTCAGCAGACACAACAATAAACCTAGTATATGTGAATATTTACTTATTGCTTAACTTCAGATCAGCTCTGGTTATGCAGATGTACAAACTAAAACATTTCTCTTATAACCATTCTATCTATTTATTTCAGATATAGTGTATCTAAGACTACATTATCAATTGTCATTTTCCTTTGTTTTTATGACAGCAGGGTGGTGTTTTGTAGGTAATTTGGTTGCCGTTTTTAGTTAGGTATATAAATTAGTTTGTACGTGCAAAGTTCATTGAATTGATTACATTATATTGTTGGTTGGTTCTTTTAACAATACAGAGTAAACTAAAGCAAAGTTAATCCCAGTTGGATTTCATTATAATGACAAAATAAAAGCTATCAAGCACTTAGTATAATTAATGTTAACATATTTCCTGCTGCAGGCATCAAAAATCTAATTAGAAACACTAATGTTGTGAAGAAAAGACATTAGCTCAATGACTAATATTATTTTAATAATTTAGACAAGTACTAGCGACAACTCCAGAAAATTTTTGGTTTTATTGCATGTAAATATTAGCTCTGTGGCTAAAAGATTTGCTTTTCATCTATATCAGTTCAGTTTCAATCTCACTATTCTGTATACTGGACAGGTGTCATTTTTATTGCAGTCCCAGACTAACCAGTATTGTATGACTGAATAAGGTAAACAGAAACTATATGAAGCCCGTTATATATGTATGTTGTATGTATGAGTGTGTGTGCAAATAAATAAATGTGTGTGTGTATATATATAATCATCATCATCATCAACATCATCGTTTAACATCCGCTTTCCATGATAACATGGGTTGGATGATTTGACTGAGGTCTGGTGAACCAGATGGCTGCACCAGACTCCAATCTGATCTGGCAGAGTTTCTACAACCGAGTGCCCTTCCTATCGCCAACCATTCCGAGAGTGTTGTGGGTGCTTTTATTGGATTTAACATTCTCTATCTTAGTCATCCACATTCATTCTTATCTTCATACATACACATATATATATATATATATATATATATATATATATATATATTATATATATATATATGAATGCTTTATCGTGAGAGATGATAGCCATCCCATCAGCACACACACCACACCCCATCACACAGTACAATCACTCCCTTGAGCCCTTAGATGACTCTTAAGACCAGCTGCTGACTGAGAGGGCTTAAAACACAAGAGACAGATATTATTTAAGATTCATCTATATCTTTGCTCTTTGGAATCTGATTCTGAAGGAATGTTTTTGTGAACTAGCATATGTCTTTTAAGTCCAGATATTGTCTTACAAGATTTTTTATATATGACACAAGTTTGCCAAAGTGTCTTTTTTTTATGGTGGGCTCAAGTCTGGTAAGTGACCACAACAAAAGCCAAGGAAAAGGTATAAAGACTGTGAAGAAAAACCTGAAGAAACTAGATATGAACAAAAGTGATTGGGAAAATGACACTCAAGATCGGAACAAGTGGAGAGATGCTGTTAGGACTGGTTGTAATGCCTAGGAGGAAACGATGATACAGCACTCTGAACTTAAAAAGACCTGTTGTGAAGGAAAAATTACAACTCTAATCAACAGTGAACATTGGGTATGTATTATGTATATATATATATATATATAAACACTTTTACTTGTTTTAGTCATTTGACTGCAGTCATGCTAGAACACTACCTTGATAAATATATATTTGCATGTGTGTGTATAAATATATATATATATATATATATATATATATAAGTCTAAGGTTCTGGTAGAGTGTAAAGTTAGGGTATTTCCAGAGAAGCACTCAACCTGAATACTGGGCTATCAAAACTGTCAGGTTCCAGGCCAGTGCTGGAATTCCTCAGGAGTAGAGAATCCAAGTTTCACAGAGATGACACCATGAGGTAGGTTTGGCAAAGAGCAAATAAATCCAAATGATAAGAAGAAGGTAACAGAAAATTCTTTAACACATTTTTAATGATTCATTACAGTTGTTTCTGTACCAACTTTACTTGCAATGCCAGTTCATACAAAAATTTACGATTTTAGATATTAGAGAGGCACTTAATCAGACTTGCATCAAATGTATGCTGTCACATTGTGCATCTTCCAGACCTTGTTTATATATATTCTATACTTTGTATGAAAAGATGCTTTGCTACAAATGGGGAAATTTGTTGACATTCCCCGTCAACAAATCCTCAGCAGTCCTGTGGAAAAAAAAATACCTTAATTGAAAAGAGTTAAGGGTCAGCAACAGGAAGGGCATCCAACTGTAAAATAATATTTCAGTACTTACTGTACATTTGTTTAACTCATGCTAGCATGGAAAAATGGATATTACCTTTAGGTAAGTGAATGGTCTTTGACATAAGATGACACTATATTTTAAAATTAGGAACATGAAATGAAATTTTTGTTTCTTTTACTCAGTAATACATAGGTTTCTCCAAACATACTGAATCAGTGATGAGAAAATTAATGTGCTGTTGTATAATATTGCATGAAAAATTAGAATATGTTGAAACAATAAATCATTGAAGTTAATTTCTCAGGAATGCTATTTATCTGAAAAACAACATTTAGGTTTGTGTTACTATATTTAATATAGTTGGCATTAAAAATATAACTGAAAATACTTATGAACTAAAGAAAAGGTATCATTAAATATGCAACAAATATTATTAAAATCATTCTTGCAATTATGTGAGATAATTCTGGATATGTTTCAGTTTTATTAGACCTCTTCAGTGAAGCATAAACGTCATCGTATTTGCCACAGTAATGATGAAAAAAATCAATAAATAGTGGTACATTATTGTTTAGCACTCTACTATTTATTTATGACATCCTCAAGATAATATCTAACTGAATAAAAAAAAAAGAGAAAATGATTGAAAGATACAAAGAAAAACAATACAATTGCATTGGAAAATAAAACATTTAGCTTTTTGCAGGGGGATATTATGATAACAGATAACAAGTTAACTCTATAACAACTATTGTTAATCATTCTTGGTGCTTCAGATATTATGCTCTTATGGGAAGAAAACAATAAATCTGAAAGCTTGGATAAAGCCCTAAGGATTCTTTGCATGTAAACAATATTATTGCATGCAAGAAATTGTAATATCTGGCAATTATTTCAAAATAATTGACATGTGAATAATATATGTACATGTATGTCAGAAAATTTGATATTTTAACATCAAACTATTTCTTTTTCTTGAATAAGCTGGAAAAGATAATTAGATAGTATTTTTCTACATACTGACAATTTAAATGTTATAAGGTTAAATCTATTTTCCCAACACAATGTGTTACCAAAGACGAGACCACCTTAAAAATATTTGTTTAAAGATAAAACAAATGAAAAGCATAAAAGAACATTTATGCATTATAATGTATTGTAAGAATAGACCTAAGAAATGTTGGTTAATAGTTGTACTGTTACAAGTCAGCCCTATGAGAGAAAGAAAAGGAACCAGCTGTTGGAAAGCTGCAAATACACAGACCTCATGGCTGGTTTGTTTGCAGCTAACCTCAGTATCCTATATTGGATAAATCAGGTCTTGCAGCAATATTTTGCAATATCTGTGGTTATGTTAGTGCTGGTACCTTTGAGCTATAATTTTTCAAAAGTACAATGAATCACGAAAGAAGTTGCTTCATTATATCTGAAAACAAATCTTTTTCCACTATGGCATCATACTTAATTACCAGTGATAACTAAATAGAATGACAACACATATAAAATATAAATTAAGCTGAAGTAAACACAATTAATAGTTGTAAACAAATTATCTTTTATAGAATATCTCTTGTGGTCTCAGAAAATAAACATCAGTTGGTCTGGTATCGATCCTATATTGGGATCTCATCAGGATCTGAACACATGTATAACTCTTTATGAAGACATTCCATTTGTAGCCATTACAATTAAGAACATCTCTAAATTGGATAAACAATTTATATAAGAAATGCATTCTTGGCAGCTAGTTCCATTAATTCACAGCTGATGCAATCTTTTGTTTTGATGTTTTAATGTTTTATAGAATAAATCTAAGGTTTTAACTCTACATAGTTTTATAAATTAAACTGAATTAAAAACATTGGAGAGGTAGAAAGAGCAACTAGCCAGCCCAGTTTTGACCCTTAACAAGGATCAGATTTAAAACCCTGGACACCTACATGTAGTTGTGCACATGAATATTGAATATATATATTCAAGGGAATACCCAAAAGTAATGGGAAATGTTCTCTGTGGGACAAGCCCGTTGTAGTTCAGGCTTCCACCACTAGAAACAACTTTATGCAACCCTCAAGTATTAAAATCATGGTGATGAGAGTATGTATGTACGTATGTATGTATGTATGTATGTATGTATGTATGTATGTATGTATGTATGTATGTATGTATGTATGTATGTATGAATGTGTGTATGTATTCTCTTTCTCTTTTTAATTTAGAGTGAATTTTGGCTGACCACCTCCTCAGTAGCAAGGTTGTGAATGAAAGCATCTTTTTTTAACCATCATCCTTCAAATCTTAAGGAAGTTTTGCAGATTGTTATAGTCCCAGATATCATGTTCATTTGTAGCATTTTAATGTACACATTTTAACTTTTATCCCCTACTTGTTTCAATTAGTAGATTGTGGTCATGCTGGGGCACCACCTTAAATAATTTTTAGTTTAATGAATCTACTCCAGTAATTTTTTTAAAGCCTGGTGCTTATTTTTTGTTCTCTCACACTGACTTGGTAAGTTATGGGAACACAAATACACTAATGCTGTTTGTCAAATCATTGGCGAAGGACAAACACAGACACAAAGATACACACACGTATATATATATATACAAGTAAAGAAATAAGATGAAAAAACATAGATTTGTTTTATGAGACTAAAGAAGAGACTTAAATTGTCATGATAAAAGTATTATACAATATTATACAAAATAAAAATTTTCCCTCTAATAAAATGACTGGTTTCGCTGAACCCTTTCAAATTTCGAGTGTTAGATGCAATTCGAAATAAGAAATTTTGTTTGTTAGGATGTGATAATTGGTAACCAAGGTATTTTTCAGTAAAAGGAGAGATAAATCTGTAATTTTCAATATAAATTTATATTCAGTTCTGGCTTATATTTTTCAATAAATGAGGCCTCTTCATTTTATCGTACTTGTGTTGAGGTCCAAACATCACATTGATATAATAGGAAGATTAGGAATATTGATATAACAGGAAGATTAGGAATTGTGGTTGCAGTCGTTCTGCACATCTGTCAATGTGCTCACTGAGATGTATCTGGCGATATTGTGGTGAAGAGATCTGTTATCTGTGAACTGTACATCTATGTCTAAGGGACTTTTCAGTGGAACCTATATAGTTTATATAACAACCCGAGCATCTTATGACATAAATGATGTTTTCAGAGGCGCAAGTGAAATTGGATTTAATTTTGAATGTTTGTTCTTGTTTAAAATGGAATTCAGATCCTTCCAAAAGATTAGGACATGTTCTGCAGTTAGGTCAACCACATTATTTTACTCTAGCGTATATATACGACAGGTTTTTTTCAGTTTCCCTCTATCAAGTCCACTTACAAGGTTTTAGTTGGCCCAAGGCTTTAGTAAAAGACACTAGTAGAAGACTGGACCTGGAACCATATAGTTTGGAAGCAAACTTCTTTCCACACACCCACTCTGGCTTTCTAAAAAGATTTAACTAATGGAGTGAGTATTTTTGATCCCTTCTTAAAACTTGAATTCAGTCATGTGACTCCAGAGTTTTCTTGACTATTTCACACATAGAACAAAAAAAAGAAATGAACAATTTGTGTATGTGCATGTGTGTGTGTTTGTGATTAAAAAGTAAAATTTTCGTCTAATCGTTCATGTCAATGCTTTAAAATTTAATTTTAAATATTTAAAGTTATTTAAGAAAGGTTACATAAAAAAGTAAACTAACACTTAAATTATCTATTAGCATAAAGCTCCGATTCATTTAAAAAGATTATAACCAGGTAGAATTTCTCATGCTCTTAATCACAACTCCACCACCACCACCACCACCACCGCCAGGATGGCAAAAGGGTCAATTAGTTCAGTTTTCTCTCTACTTTCCCCAACTTTGAAATAGACAAGAAGAATATTATCATTCTCGGAAAAGAGAAATCAAAGCTTAAACTGAAGTGGGCAGCAAGGAATGTCATTGTTATTTTAATTGGAAGTACAGTAATCCCTCACCATATTGTGGTTAAACTATCATGCACTCAGCACATCATGGTTCACCTATTGCTTACTCAGTACATCATCATAGATTTTTCTGGCTAATATATGTAAATTTATATCGCCAACTTCTCAATAAGTTGTGGGTTTCTGTGGCTGATAGGTTTTTTACTATTTTAATTGTTTCAGTCATGTGACTGTGGCCATGCTAGAGCACCGCCTTAAGTCGAGCAAATTGACCCCAGGATTTATTCTTTGTAAGCCTAGTACTTATTCTATTGGGCTCTTTTGCTGAACCACTAAGTTACGGGATGTAAACACACCAGCATCGATTGTCAAGCGATGTTGGCGGGACAAACACAGACACAAATACACACACACATATATATACATATATTCTCCGGGCTTCTTTCAGTTTCCGTCTACCAAATCCACTCACAAGGCTTTGGTCAGCCTGAGGCTGTAGTAGAAGACACCTGCCCAAGGTACCATGCAGTGAGACTGAACCCGGAACCATGTGGTTCATAAGCAACCTACTTACCACACAGCCACTCCTACACCTATTTATATATTTTTAGTTCTTAATTATTTTTGTGGTAAAATAAGTATTTTCACACCTAAAAATTAACAAATTTATAAATAAAAATAGAGTACAGTACCTCACTGTATAACATTAATTAAAATATATTAAAAGAAAATACATTGTGTACTGTAGATGAGTAAACAAAGAATCACACATACTATATGGAAAACAAAACTTGGGAAGTGAGTGCATGGTATTGTTTTACATTTATAATAAAATGACTATATACAAATTATAAAAACGATTTTTAAAATATATACAGTACAGTACTGTTTCTACTTCGTGGATTTTCACCTATAGGTTTTGGAGCATAAAACCTGCGATATTCAAGGGATTACTGTATTATGAATAGTCAGAGTGAATGACGAGATGACCCATTCTGAACAAATTTTTCTGCTTCCCATGTCTATTAGTTTGCCAATAAAAGAACATGTTTTCTCAACTTTGAATTGATATTGAAAACGAATATCACTTTCAAATGAGATTCAAAACGAAATCATTTAAGTGTGTAGCTCTTACAAGTGAAATTGTAATTAAGCCAATGATTGAAAAACAAACAGTATTTATTGCTGTTATATTTGATGAGACTACAAACCTTCGAATGAAATCTTAATTGTCACATGTTTTGCAATTTGCTGATGAGAAGGAAAGGCTTGAAGAAAGGTTTAGGGGATAAGTCAATGTCAATAAAGACAGAAAACCTGCATCACTGACAGCAGTTGTACATCGTTATACACATTAACTTAATTTGGTACTCTCTCAATCAGCTTCAAGAGTTCATGAATGTCAAATTTTCTTCGTAATTTTAAAAGGAATTTCGACTTTTTCCTGAAAGTTGACAGCTTGAATAGTCCCTACTGGATGAAATTGCTGGAAGATGATTTTAAAGTTATATGTACGATACTTATTTGTTACTGACTACTTCAAAATGGTGCATCAAGGTGGGAGGAACTATTTTCATTTTCAGACTCCCCATACTTCAAAGCATATAATACTACACTTTTCACAGAATACAGAGGAGGCTGAAATACTCAGAAATCGCCCCAAAAACCTCAGTAGGTGGAGGGATTGCATGCCTTAGTTTCCTAGTCGCCCTTCACCACTGATTTGTTTCCACCTTTTCACATTGTTTACCTCTGAACCAACATTACTTTTCTTCTTACCAAGTTTGATAGAACAAGCACCAGATAATAAACTCATATTAAATTTTGGCTAATTGATTCCATCAATCTCAGTGTTCAGCTGGTACTTGTTTTATCTCCCCCAAAAGAATGAAAGGCAAAGTTGATCTCAGCAGAGTTTGAACTCAGAACATAAAGACAGACAAAATGCTGCTAAGCATTTTTGTCTGGCATGTTAATGATTCTGCCAGCTTACCACCTTAGTAGCAGACATTAAATTAGAATTGATAAAATATAATAAAAACCCTTGAAGGTGATGGCTTTAGCATGGGCACAGACTATTGATTGAAACCAGTAAAAGAAGAGAGGAATAAATAAAAAATGTTTTTAGCTTCTTCTGTAAGATGTGTGATTTTTTTTTTTGTACTGCGTAGGAGTGGCTGTGTGGTAAGTAGCTTGCTTACCAACCACATGGTTCCAGGTTCAGTCTCACTGCAGGGTACCTTGGGCAAGTGTCTTCTACTACAGCCTCAGGCCGACCAAAGCCTTATGAGTGGATTTGGTAGAGGGAAACTGAAAGAGGCCCGTCGTATATGTGTATGTGTGTGTGTGTATATGTTTGTCTCCCCAACATCACTTGACAACTGATGCTGGTGTGTTTACATCCCCATAACTTAGTGGTTTAGCAAAAAAGACTGATAGAATAAGTACTAGGCTTACAAAGAATAAGTCCTGGGGTCGATTTGCTCGACTAAAGGTGGTGCTCCAGCATGGCCGCAGTCAAATGACTGAAACAATTAAAAGAGTAAAAATGAATAAAAGAGTAACTTTCTATTCTTACAGAAAACAGGTGATCATTTTTACTTGAATATTCAAAAATACCTGGAAATGATGAGAAATGAGACAAAAATTGGAGAAGGGCTAAAGATGAGGTTTTTCTATATAGATCTGCTTTAATATGTAATTCAAACTATAGTTTCAGAGAAACAACTATCCAAATGTCATGTCAAGAATGCTGGTGAATGCTCTTTCAAAAATAAGGGCCAGTATCAATGAAGTAATTTGAAACAAAGAAGCAGACTTATTATTTCTAAAACAAGAAATCCAAACCACAGTGAGTAAAGTTATCAATAGTACTATTCTATACTGGTTACGGCGTCAGTTATGACAATGAGTTTTCCAGTTGATCAGATCAAATGAAGAGCCTACTCATGAAATTATTGTGCAAGTGGTTGAGCCCACCACAGACATGTGTATCCTTAACATAGTTCTGAGGGAGATTCGATGTGACACAGAATATGACAAGGCTGACCCTTTTGAAATACCAAAATTACTCATTTTTGGCAGCTGAATGGACTGCAGCAATGTGAAGTAAAGTATCTGGCTCAAGGACACAATATGCTGCCAGGTATTGAACTCATGTCCTTACAATCATGAGTCAAATACCCTAACCACTGAGCCATGTGCCTGAATGCATTATGTATGAATCATATGCATCTCCGGGGTATGGTTGTAAAATTAAAAAAAGCTTACTTTGCATTTATGAGGTTTTGAGTTCAAACCATTGCATAGCAGCCTGTCTTCATAACCTCAAGTCAGTCAAAATTTTGTGAGTGAAATTTGGTTGAGAGTAACAGGGAGGAAATCTGTGGCAAAGACCATTCCTGTTTTTAGTCTTTTGATTTAAATCACTGCCTAAATTTTGGGTGTTGTTAGTGGAATTCACATCATTGCTGGCATTTGGGCCTGGTCACAGATCTAAGAATAGATTTCTCACTTGTCTTTTGTCTCAGAGGCCCTCTGTGTGTGTGTGTGTGTGTGTGTGTGTGCACGCACACGTGTATGTATTTGTGTGTGTGTGCATGTGTGTGTATGTGTATTTGTGTGTGTGTGCATGTGTGTATTTGTGTGTGTATGCATGTGTATGTGTGTGTGTGTGTGTTTGTGTGCGTGCATGCGCATGCAAAATATTTCAATTCATGGATAAATGGTAGGCGTAGGAGTGGCTGTGTGGTACGCAGCTTGCTTACCTACCACATGGTTCCAGGTTCATTCCCACTGTGTGAGACCTTGGGCAAGTGTCTTCTACTATAACCTCGAGCCAACCAAAGCCTTGTGAGTGGATTTAGTAGACGGAAAATGAAGGAAGCACATCGTATATAAAAATATAAATATGTATGTGTGTGTACATGTTTGTGTGTGTATATGTTTGTGTGCCTGTGTTTGTCCCCCTCCCCCAACATCACTTGACAACCGATGCTGGTGTGTTTACGTCCCCGTCACTTAGCGGTTCGGCAAAAGAGACCGATAGAATAAGTACTAGGCTTACAAAGAATAAGTCCTGGGGTCAATTTGCTCGACTAAAGGCGATGCTCCAGCATGGCCGCAGTCAAATGACTGAAACAATTAAAAGAGAAAAAGAGTAATACTTAAATAATATAGGTAGAAAGACACCTGAGAATAATCACTTCTAAAGCACCAGTGATCTTCAATTCCAAGTACATCTTTCTAACCAGACCTCCATACTAAAATAATCATAACTCTCAACATAATTAAATGACTCAGTTCATTAAGTAAGATGCAAATGACCAACCTAATCATAATCTTTATAGCACATATAGAGAAAGCTTTCAAGAAAGATAATAGTGGCAATATGTATAATGCCACCTTATATATCTTCACTGGAGTTGTTAATACTGTTATAGATGTCATTGAGTGGTCTTTCAGTGCAGAATCATTGTAAGTTATGAGCCTTGATTAAGCTATAAATTACTGTCTTTCCATAATCATGTCTGTTCTCTAAACATTGACTAAGAAGGCAGCATATGTGGACTCTCAACTTGAATCCTTAAAAAGCAACAAATCTTTTCAATCTGGGTTTTTCCCCAGCAGAAACCAGGATATGGTTAATGCAATTTCAAGACCAAATAATTTTAGCTATAATAAAAGAAAGAAGAAAAAAAACAGTTATTCTTGTCTACAAAGATTAATGGTTGATAAGCTGAAATTATTGGAAACCAAGCAATGGAAAAATGGGTCAATAAATTTAGTTTTATTGTAAATTCATAAACCACATTTTGTTAAGTGAATCAATTAATGGAAAATCTTGAACTAGAGATAATTAAACTGACTTTGATTTCAAGATTTTATTTTATATATGCAAAAAGGAAGGTGTAGAAATCTAGATTTAAAAATGGTGAGTTAGCAGCAATAAGAAAGTCTGAGGTATCTGCTGAATTGGAAATATTCTCTAAGTCTCTTAGATCAGAGTTAACCCTCTTTAATATCTGTTGCTGATGAGAAGAAAACTACTTTGAAATGCATGAATCCACTAGTCCACTAAAGGGTGCTCTGAACTGACCATGGTGTTTTTATGCATTTTTGTCTCTAGTGAGAATACTTCTTCTTGATGACAAACTGCAGTAAAAAACCTTAAGGGTCCAAAATATCTCTCAAATATATTTCAACTAGCATTATGTTTATTTCTCTCTCAGTCACAACTTAGCACATCAACTCAGGAGAACAATCATCATAGAAAAAATGCTCTTGCTAGTAATAAACATTCTGATGATAATAAACTTTCAGTTGTGTAATATCAGTTACAATAACAACAGCAGAAAGACATATTTATCAACGGTTTGGAGACTCAAATAAGGTGTCTAACATTTATACTGAAGTGTCATAAATGTGTAAAATTAGATCACCTTTCCAAATATTGACAGTCAGTCCCTACATACAACATCAATGAAGATTCATACGAATATAGCAATGCTTCCATGATCAATGTATGTCAACAATATAGATCTTCATATTAAAGATATTCTACTATAAACTGAACGATGTTCAAATGAAAATAGATAGCAGCCGATCTTGTTTGGTTGTTACAAATTCCTTTATCAATAAGATTCATTTGACATTAATTCACCAGCCAAAATCTTTAACAACTTATGATGGTTCAGTATTGAAAATGAAGGGAACTGTAATTGCTAATATTCATATTCAAGTTTATGGAACAGGAATTTGTTGCAAAAGTTCTCCATACGACTTTGCATTAATTGAAAGTGACGTATCAAGCTACATTTTGTTTTAATGTTAACAGTTATTTAGCCATTATGAAGAGTTACATAACTAGTATTACATATAAATATCTTGAGTATAATGAGATAACTTCTGCTCATAAAATACCTTTCCATTTACAAACTGAAGTTATGACAGAGTTAAGTAACCTCAAGCATCTTGGTGTAATATTACTATGATCAGAATAATGTCAGGTGTGGTGAAAGTAAGAATGAAATATGGATTGCTTTGAATGTGTGTAGATTACAAAGTTCACCTTAATGCAAATATTGACACATACACTCACCCTTTATCAACTATTGATTATACATTCTCTGAAATGAAGAGAGTAAAGTTTTTCTCTGCAATGCATATTGGCAAACATGTGCTATCAATACCTCTAATGATATATATCATGTAAACCATTTACAGATCGGTTTTAAACATCTATTAACATATTTCAAGTGTTTAGAGAATGAAATGAAAGATATTCAAAGTGTTCAAATATATTGAAGTGGTATTTTATAATTTGAAAACTTGGTAAAAATATTTTAGGAATCATTGTATTGTCAAGTGGTATTATGCCATCAAAATCATTGGTGGAGTGAAAAGTTGCTGTGACAAGAAACCGTTACTGAGCATCAAGCCTTTTTTTATTAAGTGCAAACGACCAGCTTGAGTATTCAAGGCACAATCGTTAGCATAACTACTATTGCAAATTAAAGCTGCTAACCTTACTAAAGTATACAATGATGCCCTTGGATTGGAATTTCTAGTAATGATTTTTTATCATTCCCCAACACTTTAATGGCTGTGTCCTTAAAGTATTTTTTAATCCTTGCTGATCAATGATTAAATCCAAGTGGTGGAGTTATGATTTCCTCTTCAATAACAGGATCAAAATTAGACTGCTACAGCTTCCATTCAAATGTTTGTTGAACCTAATTTCTCAGAATGTCATTGCAGCAATTACCAATGGAACCTTTTTTAGTGGACTGAAAATTTGCCTGGACTAGATTTCTTTAATGTATCAACAACAGAGTAATTAGCAAATGTGTGGAACCATAATTTTATTAATTTTTTGTAGAGCTCAGTCTTCTGAACAGGGCTATATCTTTAGTTGAGAAAGTGTCATTTCAATCATCTGGGTATCTAATAATCCTTTCTACTACAAGCATAAGGTCTAAAATCCTATGAGAGGGGATTAGTTAATATCATTAACCCTAGTGCTCAACTGGTACTTATTTTATTGACCCTGAAAGAATGAAAGGCAAGGTTGATCTCAGCAGGATTTGAATTCAGAACATAAAGATAGACAAAATGTTAGCTGCATTTTGTCCAACATGCTAACAATTCTGCCAGTTCACTGCTTTTCTCTGGGTGACAAATAACAGTAGAATATGAGTAGTATCAAGCAGTTTAAGAGGATCAAACCATCTGAACTAAACTTTTACGTGGATAAAGCCATCCAGGCAAAGACTGTTTTGTTGATTAGAAACACTGAAAGTTAAATAGTCTTTCATGAATTCAAGCTGAAACATGGACCTAACTACAGTTTCAGTGGAAAGGAGAAAACAAATTTCTTAAAAATATCACAATTTTGTTTTTCTGACATTTTTCTTGCATGAAGAACAAGTGTTATTGTTCTCCATAAAGTTCCATTTAATCACTCGCTACTTGACTATTTCCTGTAGATGGAATAGAGATGTTTTACTTTGGGCTATATAATTACTTTCTCAAAAGATAAAAGACATTAAGACATAAAAAGGGATCTACAGTTTGAGTGGGCCAAAGCTGAAGCATCAAACATGAAGAATATATTCTGAGATGCTCGAATGATTTTGTGCCTCAGTAAGTTTTGGCTTAATGAGGCTTTCATTTTGGAAAGTGCTATGCATTCATAACATCACTTTTTAACATTTCCCAAAGAAAATAGTTTTTAGATCTAATTCAGTAATATGTAATTGAGTTACTCCAGGAGGGAACAAAGGGAACAAAAGCTTCTGCAAATCTGTGATTCTAAGAGATGGTAAAAAGGAGAATCTGGAAAGAACGTCAGCAGTTTTGTTATCTTTTCCAAATATGTGTCAGATATTGTTATTAAAGAATCGTGAAACAAGGATTCCAAAGAACAATTTTATTTCTGTTTTTCCTTTACTTTTGTATGAAACCACAACTTTGAAGTAAACAGAAAATTCATTTCCTAATGCCTTTTTTATGATAGCCAGAGCCATCTTTTCGAATGATGATGGATTTTAGCTCAGAGCAGGAAAGAGATTTGGAGAAGAAAGTAACAGGTTTATTACATGGTGTAAGAATATCCAAAATTATAATTCCAGAAACATCAGTTTTAAGATGCCATGTAATTTCAAGTCAAATGGGTGAGAAAGTTTTAAGTAGATTATAGGCATCCTGATGTCGTTTTTCATAACAGTAAAATATGATTTGCTAGGGGTTGAACTTAGTTCCAAGAAAGGGGACACTCTGCCTAAACAAACTTAGGAGTCATTCTCATTTAGAATTGCTTGGTGCTGTGTAATCAACATGATATTTTAATTTTTCCTGGTCAAGCTGCATGGGATTATTTTTTAGGTAACAAGTGAATAATTGATGGAGAAAATTTATTTTTTTTCCATTCCCTCAGTTAAGTACAAAGATGACTGACTTAGTGCAGGATCATTCAAATTAAAAGTTATGCAGTGACTCTAAAATCAAATTATAACAAATAAATGAAGACACTTAGAAAAGAAACATTATTACTAAAGACCATCGCTTAATGCTTAAAATTATTTGAACAACCA
The DNA here is from genome assembly GCF_006345805.1 of Octopus sinensis. Classification (NCBI taxonomy): domain Eukaryota; kingdom Metazoa; phylum Mollusca; class Cephalopoda; order Octopoda; family Octopodidae; genus Octopus; species Octopus sinensis. Next base: position 107,464,913 of record NC_042999.1, read on the forward strand.
TAACAACAAACCGTTTATCCCAGAGAGATTCGGAGTGAATATTCTTTGGAAAATACAGACCATTCATATTGCCATTTAACCAGTAATACAGAAGTAAAGAAGTTGTATAAGATGGCCGGGTTTATCATATTCAGGGAAACAGGATATAAAATTGTGTTTGTAATATCAAAACTTTTGATTTTCAGGAATTTCAAATAGTGATACCTGACTTGTATGAGCCAATGAGAAAGCTTTCACATGATTCTTTGATCTGATAAAATATAGTGGCCAAATCTCCCTCAAATTACACCCCAGGGACAAAGTTGGATAATGTGGTACTGAGTTTCTTGCACAGAGGAAGCAGACAGGATGGACACGACTGAAATGCTTTTGATTGTCGGTGAGCTCAATCAGTGTTGACCAGTAGTGATCAGCTAAACAGTAATTTGGTCAGTAAGTAAAGCTTGTCAAAATAATTCATATCAATGTTGTTTACGTAAAAGATATTGGAAACATTTCGAAATGTTGAATCATATTGCTCAGGGTTTGTAGTCTTGCAAGTTACATGAGGATCCGCAGGTATCATAAAAAAGTATACTCTGTAAAGTGGTTTGTGCTATGAAAGGCAGCCAGCCATGAAAGCCATAAAGATACTGGCACATGATGCAGTCCTTGAGCCCATAAGTTCCTGCCAAACTGTCCAACCCATGCCATTATGGAACAAAGACATTAAATGATGACAATGACAATGATGATGATGAGGGGAAATGGTGGCAATGGTGATGACAACAATGATGGTGACGATGATAAGGATGATGATGATGATGATGATGATGATGATGATGATGATGATGATGATGATGATGATGATTGAAGCTTTCTCCAATTCTGATAGAAAGGTTGAGATATTAAAGTTCAAGTTAGCTGAAATATTTTTTTTAAATATGGCGTTTCAAACACTCAGATAATGGTGCTAAATTTGTAGCCTTAAAGCAATTCTTTAACTCAGTTGGTTGCAATAAATTAGAATTGCAAAATATATTGCTACAAATTAAATGGCCTTGCAGAAAAGGAGGATCAAACAATAAAGCAAGCTATGAAATATCATCATCCCAGAATTGCTAATTTTGATTTATATTTTCACAAGATAGATATTAATCATGGAACTGCCACAGGTGGCTTTAGAAAGTCTCAATCTGAAAAATTAATTGGAAGGAATCTACAAATTGCTACAAATCCATTTTTCTGAAATTGGTGAAAAGGTTTCACATAGGCATAGGAGTGACTGTGTTTTAAGTAGCTTGCTTACAAACCACACGGTTCTGGGTTCAATCCCACTAAGTGGCACCTTGGGCAAGTGTTTTCTACTATAGCCTTGGGCCAACCAAAGCCTTGTGAGTGGATTTGGTAGATGGAAACTGAAAGAAGACTGTCGTATATATGTATCTATACATGTATGTGTGTGTGTGTGTATGTTTGTTTGTGTTTGTCCCCCAACATCGCTTGACAACCAATGCTGGTGTGTTTACGTCCCTGTAACTTAGCAGTTCGGCAAAAGAGACCGATAGAATAAGTACTAGGCTTACAAAGAATAAGTCCTGGGGGTCAATTTGCTCGACTAAAGGTGGTGCTCCAGCATGGCCACAGTCAAATGACTGAAACAATTAAAAGAGTAAAAGAGTATAAGTTGATGTCATTTGCTACTGCAGTTAATTACATTGTTAATTCTGGACACATCATTGCATGTATAAAAAAGATAACTGATTATGTCTCAGTTTGTTTCAGTTGAACATCTAGCACCATTGCTCATAGCAGCAGATGAAAATAATATAATTCAATCCCTGTAAAAGATGACATAACAACTGACTCGTGATGTAACAGAGGATAGCTGAATAAGGTTTTGGTATAAAACAGTGACAGATACTACATAGAGCTGAAAATGTTACTATGTCATCATTTACAATATAAGCACAAGAGTGGCTGTGTGGTAAGTAGCTTGCTTACCAACCACATGGTTCCAGGTTCAGTCCCACTGCGTGGCACCTTGGGCAAGTGTCTTCTACTATAGCCTTGGGCCAACCAAAGCCTTGTGAGTGGATTTCGTAGATGGAAACTGAAAGAAGGCCGTCGTATATATGTATGTATGTATTTATGTATGTATGTATGTATAAACATATGTATGTGTGTGTGTGTGTGTGTGTGTGTTTGTGTGAGTGTGTGTGTGTTTGTATGTCTGTGTGTCCCTCCAACATCGCTTGACAACTGATGCTGGTGTGTTTACATCCCCATAACTTAGCGGTTCGGCAAAAGAGATCGATAGAATAAGTACTAGGCTTACAAAGAATAAGTCCTGGGTTCGATTTGCTTGACTAAAAGGCAGTGCTCAAGCATGGCCACAGTCAAATGCCTGAAACAACTAACAGAGTAATATTCTTAGGAATTATCACATTTGTACAGAAATTCAGAAGCCATTGTGTTATTGAGAGAAATAATAATATTTCTTTTGTGATCTCACCAAGGTCAACTTTATCTTTCATCATTCATCAGGTAACAAAATAAAGTATCAGCCATACAGTGGAGTCAATATAACTGATTAATTCCACCTCTCCAAAATTCCAGATCTATATACAAAAACTAGCTGAAGCTTTGAAGCATCAAACAACTTGTTTTATGATTCTTCTTTCAACTTATTGTATTCTGCGTTCAAATCACACTCAGATCAACTTTGCCTTTTAGTATTTCAAGGTCAATGACATAAAGTACCAGTCAAGTACTATGCCTGACATTACCAACGAACCCCCTACCCTCGAAATTGCTGGCCTACCATTCAAATTAGCAGCAATTGTTATTGTTGTAGTCACTTTGATTATACTCAATATGAAATTCATTTTGAGTTATGGGTCATGCTATTCCTATAAGCTACTGACATTTCCTCAACAGCAAGAATTCAATAAACATTAAACAAGAGTGCAAAAGGGAGGGGGAATATACATGGTCTATCTATCTAAGTCCTTTGAACAGAACAATTGACCCTATCAAATGAGGGATATCATTAACTTTATTATCTTTACCATTAATACATTTGTATCAATAAAGTGCTGGTATGAAAATTTTCTTCTTCTTCACATATGTTAATACAAAAATAGCAGTCATTAAAGCACTTGCCTTATTAATATGTTATCTCTTATGTAATAATCTCAACCGCAATAATCATTGAGTTTCATTTGGCAGTTTAATATCTCATGGTAGACAGATTGTTCAGTTACTACTTCCTTTAACAATAATTATGATAGTTCCACTAATTTGAACATGTCAATCTTACTTCCTACTTTACAGGCAAGAATAATTAATAACACCTCTTAACCAACTCAAATTTCCTACCTATAACAGACTTTGTCTTCCTTTCCAGAAGCTCTTCTTCCTAGGTTCTTCCTAGCTTTGAAGTGTCTACCCTTGTAATTAAAAGACCATCAAACAATTATATTCACGTATTTTACATTTCACTAATATCTAAATCAGGACCTTACAAGTAAATTACATGAATAGATAGGAATTTTGACAAATTTTAACAGTTCTGCAAGTGTTCTCAATGAAGAGTGGTGGTGGTGGTGGTGGTGTTGTTGTTGTTGTTGTTGTTGTTGTTGTTGTTGTTGTTGTTGTTGTTGTTGCTGCTGCTGCTGCTGTCGTCGTCGTTGTTGTTGTCGTCGTTGTTGTTGTCGTCGTTGTTGTTGTCGTCGTTGTTGTTGTCGTCGTTGTTGTTGCTGCTGCTGCTGTTGTTGTTGTTGTTGTTTAACCACTGGTCAACCCTTATTCTTTAGACCTATAATCAAAGTCATTTCATCCATGAACTTCTTATCTGTTTTTAGATATATCTTTACTAGTACTTAATCCAATATGTGCTTTCTTTTTCTTTTTCCTTCTTTTTCATTTTTTTGGTAGGTGGAAAAGTGTGATTTTAGAGATATAGATTCGGCTGCTATTAAAAGCAGATAAAAATGACCCCATAGAATCTCCAGGATCCACTTATCCAAGTACCATGCACTGGGATCAAACCAGAACAATGGAATTACAAAAATAACATCCTAACCAGCATGACGACACCATAACAACCCAGTAGATATCAATGACAGAAACCCACCAACTGAGTGTTTGACCAGGAATAAAATGAGTGGCAAAATACATACATGTTCTGACTCACTCACTGTATTCCTTATATTTGATACATGGCCCCAAAATACATTGTATCACATTTGAGATTTTTAATTTCTTTACTTCTTTTTTTCTTATTATCTAAGAAGTAATACTTTAATTATATATTTCTTTTAGAAGTATACAAGGTGTAGGAGTAGCTGTGTGGTAAGTAGCTTGCTTACGAACCACATGATTCCAGGCTCAGTCCCACTGCATGGAACCTTGGGCAAGTGTCTTCTACTATAGCCTCAGGCCAACCAAAGCCTTGTGAGTGGATTTGGTAGACAGAAACTGAAAGAAGCCCGTCGTATATATGTATATATATATATATGTATGTGTGTGTATATGTTTGTGTGTCTGTGTTTGTCCCCCCAACATCGCTTGACAACCAATGCTGGTGTGTTTACGTCCCTGTAACTTAGCAGTTCGGCAAAAGAGACTGATAGAATAAGTACTAAGCTTACAAAGAATAGTCCTGGGGTCGATTTGCTCGACCAAAGGCGGTGCTCCAGCATGGCTACAGTCACATGACTGAAACAAATAAAAAAAGTAGTTTTATTAACCTCATTGTCCAAAGTGTTTTCAACAGCAAACATGAACAAAGCTTTCCTCTTGAGATTAAAATGTTGTTTCTGATATTTTAGTTTTTCTTTTCTGTTTGTCATCATCCCACAAATTGTCAGATATATTTGCAACAGGCAACCAATGGTTACACAACCAAATATATTACTTTCATGATTCAGGATTCCTTAGAATTTTTTTACATTTAAAGTTTTTGGTTCATTTGTTTTTGTTTTTGTGGGATGGGTTGATATCATGGATTTGGGGAAAATTTTAGTCAATGATTATTAATTTTCCAAAGAGTCAATCACTTGTTCAGTGCATTAATAATTGTGACGGTGATAAAGGCATGTCCTTGCAATCCAAGTGAAATAATGTTTTAATACCAGAAGATTAATGTTCTCTCTATCTCCCTGTTTCTCTCTTTCTCTCCCTCTCTCCCCTTCTCTTTCTCTCTCTCTCTCACACTCACACACACATACACACATGTAGTGGAGGCGCATGGCCTAGTGGTTAGAGCAGTGGACTCGCAGTCGAGGGATCGCGGGTTTGAATCTCAGACCGGGCGATGTGTGTGTTTATGAGTGAAACACCTAAGCTCCACGCGGCTCTGGCAGAAGGTAATGGCAAACTTCTGCTGACTCTTTCGCCACAACTTTCTCTCACTCTTTCCTCCTGCATCTTGCAGCTCACCTGCGAAGGACCGGCGTCCCACCCAGGTGGGGACCCTATATGCCATGGAAACCGGGAAACTGGCCTTTATGAGCCAGGCATGGCTCGAAAAGGAACAAACATACACACATGTAATACATACTTCAGAGACAATGAAATAATAAGTAATGTATGAGAGTTAACATCATTTCTGTACCATATTATCCAATTGTTCTTCATAGAAATATTGGAGAATGTATTCTTAGATAAACTATATGACTGAAAATAAGACAGGATAGCATGGCTCAGATGGCATTGATCATAGGGTCTGATTGTACCGATCTTACATCTGAGGTTCAAATGGATGCCATGCTAGGGTACTACTCTAGAAAGGTAATACATATATCACTTGAGGCTCAGAACAATTTAACATCAGATTCTAAACACAAATAAAGCCATTTAAACAATCACTCATAATCATAGACAACTGCTATACTTTGTCCTCCCTCTTTGTGTCATTGGCTCTCCTACCATTACAACGATTCCTGCTCTTATGAACTAACAAGTATAATCGTTTTCTATGTGTGGAAGAGATTTAAAGCGAGAGAGTGGAGGTGAAGGAAGATAACTGTCTAAATAAAGTTAACTATTATACATATATATTTTTACACATACACACACACATATAAATATATGTGCATGTGTGCATGTATGTGTACGAGCACGTGTGCATATGTGCATGAGCATGTGAGGGTATGTGTATATGTATGTGTGTGTGTATGGAATATAGCACATTCATCAAAAGCACAATCATTGAAAAGACATTCATTGAAAAATATTCATAGAAATACATATTTATTGGAAAACATAGAAAAACAATGATCTTAATGCTGACTAATTTTTTTGTTAAATGATAAAAGAACAAATCATTTTTTAAATGAAATGTATTTTCAATTTATTTTCCAGCTATCTGGGGATTTTCTTTCATAAGAAAACAAATATCAATGGAAATATATTGAAACTTAATCTCAACTATTTTTTTTCACCAACTTTTAAAATGATAATAATTTTTTGAATGAAATATATTTTCAATTATTTTTTTTTTGTGTGTGCTTGTATTTATTTGTATAGCATCCAATACAATATACATTTGAGTGTTCTTGATTTTTCTTAAGTAGTATGTTATAGCAATACTGTATTTTCCGGCATACAAGTCAATGTAGTATATAGTGTAAACATGAAGTGAAAACATTCAAACATCACCATTATCTTTCCAAATCCTACTGCATTTCACATGGAACTTTCAGTCCACCATCGTCGTCTGGTGGAGGCACATGGTTTAGTGGTTAGGATGCAGGATTCATGATCGTGAGATTGTGGTTTCAATTCCTGGATTGGGTGACACATTGTGTTCTTGAACAAAACACCTCGTTTCATGTTGCTTCAGTTCGCTCACCTGGCAAAAATGAGTAATCCTGAGAGGAACCAGCGTTTCATTCATGTAGGGAATATATGCACCACGGAAATGGAAGAAACAGGCCTTATGAGCCTACATGACTTGGGAAAGAACTTTTTTTTACTATTATAGTTGTGTAGGTCTACAACTCAACCTACCTCTTTCTTTTGGTCGTAAATTTTGGTCAAAAAAATGTTACTTATATACTAGAAAATATAGTAATAACAGGAGAGTTTTGTAGCTCGCTTGAAGCATTGTGTATTGTTTTTAAAAAAATAATGTGTTTCGAATGGTACAACAATGCACTATAATAATAACAATGGACTATAATAACTGTTATAATTTAATCATCCATAGTCTGATATAATATTTCAGAATATAAAATTTCCTTCTTCAGATATCCCTAGGAATTGATCAAGTCACTGCTATAATTCATGATCATAAGATTGTGGTTTCAATTCCTGAACTGGGTGATACTTTGTGTTCTTGAGCAAAACACCTCATTTCATGTTGCTTCAGTTCACTCAGCTGGCAAAAATGAGTAATCCTGAGAGGGACCGGCGTGTCATCCAGGTGGGGAATATTATAACAGTGACTCAATCAATTCCTAAGGATATCTGAAGAAGGAATTTTTATATTCCGAAATATTATATCAGACTATGGATGATTAAATTATAACAATTACAGTACATTGTTATTATTATATTGCATTGTTGTGCCATTCAAAACACATTATTTTTTTTAGCAATAATGATTTTTACTCAGACACAAACCATACCTTTTATGACCATGGCATAGTCAATAAGGCCAAGCCAATAATTTCACTGGTATTTATTTCATTGACCCATGGTGGATTACAGTCAAAGTTGACCATAGTGCAATATGATTGCAGAAACTAAAGGTATGCTCAACAATCTTTGAATTCTGTGTGGTAAGAAGTTTGATTCTAAATCCCAGATTTCTAGGTTCAGCCCTGCAGCGTGGCACCTTGGGTTAGTGTTTTCTGCTATAGCCTTCGGCTGATCAAAGCCTTATGAGTGGATTTGGTAGGCAGAAACTGAAAGAAGCCTGTCATGTTTGTGCATGTTTGTGCATGCGGGTGTGTGTATGTATGTGTGTGTGTGTGTGTGTATGTGTGTGTGTGTGAATATTTGTTCCCAATTAACACTTGCCAACCAATGTTTACTTCTCCATAACTTAGTGGTTCGGCAAAAGAAATCAAGAGAATAATTACCAAGCTTTAAAATAAATAAGTGCTGGGGTCTATTCAAGGTGGTGCCCCAGCATGGCCACAGTCTAATGACTGAAACAAATAAAAGATAAAAGATAAAGATGCCACCCACTGCCCTTCTAATGACTAATTCTTACATACACAGTATCATAACAATTCAATGGATGCTAGCCTTTGAATGATACTTAAGCAATCACCAACAATTAATCATTGTGTATCCATTTTGTGACAAGAACGTTAATATTTTATAGCTATTGCAACCATGTCCAAATTTTTAGGTTATAGATGATACATAATTCAGGTTTATATATGCTAGCAATTTCTAAATTTTATTGCATTATAAACAAGTCAGGTAATTCAAATAAATACTAATAAATCATTGCCTTTTTTAAAAATATTTTTTAATCTATTTCTTTGAAAAATATTTACATTTCAACGAATATTCCATCTTTTCTTTTAATCAATTTGTCAATTGACCAATTTGCTTTTCTATGAATATGTCTTTCAGCTAATATGATTTTGACCAAACTACATTTGATGAATGGTTTCTCAATAAATATTCTTAAACCCATGTGTGAGCATATATGCACATATATGTGTGTACATGCCTCTGTGCATGTGTTTGTGTGTGTGTTTGTATGTGGGCACATGTATGTGTATGATCATGTATGATTGCTTGGACGTTACTTAGATTATGTTATTAAAATTTTTCATTTTAAAAAAATTGTATCTACAGAATGTTTGTAATGAAGTTTAAATACCATGATAGAGAAAATAATTCATTCTTTCATTGTTTTAAATCTGAATTTGATTATATATTTTAAATTCTCAGATATCATGTTCTCTGAACTGAACTGGACTGTAAATTTTTATAAATTTGAAATATATGTAAACCAGTGTCTGTAGTATTTTTGTAGTATGTATGGCATGCCAATCAGCCAAGTGGCTCTTCTGTTGATGTGATGATCTAAAATGTCTGTGTGCATAGCTTCAGTTCTGTCCCAGGTATAGGGGCCATATTCCACCAGGGGCCTCTCTCAAGTCTTGTGGAGTGTCAGTGGCTGTTGGTGTTCGAAATATCTTCTGACTCTAAAGAGAAGGACTAGTCTTTGGGATGTCATCCTAGCTATGCTAAAGATATATTTTTGCCAGGAGAGATAACTGGTGATATTGAGGCCCAGCATTTGGGATGACTGTAAGAGCTATAGCTGAGTGCTACCCCTGTTTAGAAGGGTTGTGGTGTGATATTTTCTTAATATGCATAATGCAAGAGTTTTTTATCTTCTATTATAAAGACAAGATTGTCACCACCTCAGTGGAGGATGCGCTCAAGGTTTCTCTTTATGGAATAAATGCACTTCTGGCAAGTGGGTACTGCATGTGGGATGCATAGTTAGGGAAGGTTAGGAAAAGATGAAGAGCCATGTGCAGTGTCATCCAACAACTCCCACTGACTATGTGTATGCATGTTTGACTGTTGCAACTAGTAAGTCTCTGACATATTGAAGGAAGAGAACTAAATCCTGAGGAGCAACAGATTTGATTGAGAGTGAAGCAGAAAGAGCTACATCAATATATGCCATAACAGTCCAATCTCATAGGAAACTATTAATCAAAGTGATGAGAGGTAGGTAAAACCCATAGGCAAGAAGTTTTGATATGGTTGCTAAGAATTTATCAATTTAATGTAGTTATTAGGTCAGCCATAATTGAGTAGACCCTATGATAAAAAGCATTCCAGCCTTATCAATACCATCTGCTTTTCAGATATAGGGTTTCTAGGAAGGTGACTGATCAATTGCATTCGGAACAACTGTGTCCCTGTTAAATATGACCTAGTATGCATATATATTCATGTTCAAAGAATGCATGTTGTGAGCAACACCTCATAAGAAACTTAATTTATTCTTACGATTGTAACAAGCAATTAATGTCTAAAGGCGTTTATTAATAATTTTATTTCTTCGTCGTTGGATACTAATTCCTCTTTTGTTATTAGTTTTCACCTCTATGACCATAGCTTTCTCTTTCTACAATGAGTCGATCAATTTGCAAACAGCAGTGTGTCAATAAATAATCAAATTTTGGTAATATTATGCCACTTCTTTAAACTAGGCAAATCATTCAGTTTGATCACGAACAATATTTCAAAATGTGAAAGGAAAGATTCCTGCACTCTCAGGTCAACTTCTACGTTTTTGCACGGATAATGTATGTCATGAATTTGGGTGGTATGGTGCAATTTCAAAGTATGCACTGAATTCAGAGGGTAAATAATGATCTTCATACAGATTCAAGATGTCTTTAATGATATAATTAATATAAGGAAAGCTTATGCAAAAATACATGAAAGTTTTAAAATTAATTTTTTCATCTTCGTTATATCATAGTCTTAAATAAGTTACATACTGTCTTAAGATAGATTTTGATGTATGGAAAATATAAACTTTTTGTTGCATTTAGATGTTTCTGCTGTATACTTTCTTGCTCTAAGTTCAAAATCCATCAGCACTGATTTGGGATTATGTTGAGAGCAAGTTTGTAACAAAGGAATGAACATTCAATTCATACAGTACTTTATAATTATTGAATAGTTGAGTGAAAATATTGAGAATGTTGACAACTCCATTTTGCATGTGAACATTGCCAAACTCACATGAAGTATGAGGTTGGTCACATGTAAATGTTTATTTATAAGTGGCACAGGTGCCTAAAATTTCCCTGATTGATTAGACAGTTCCTTTAAGAGACTGAAATAAGATATTTAGAATATATAACTCAGAGCTTGTTATGCAATAATAATAGTTGCATATATTGAAGTGCAAATAACTAGTATGTACAAAGACTGGACACAAGTGTCCAAAGACACCACTGACCACAGCACAGTGACCCAGAACACAAATACCCAAGAAGTAGCTATGATTTCATTATTTGATATACTTAATAGCTTAAAAACAGAATGGTGTAAGTTGAAGGAGATTTAATTGCTATTTATGTTTATCTATTTGATATTTATGTGGCCACAAGAGGATCTTTTACTGGGTTCATTGATTTTACTTGCAGTATTTGAAACAATACATGTTTGAAATAGAATAAACTTAAATTATGATGGGTCTTGATTGAACTTCAATTGTTGTTACGTAGATCAAAAGTACTGTAGAAAATGAGGCTTGTAACAATGAAATAGTTGAAGCTAAATCCAATATTCAGCATGCCAGATTATAATATTTATTTAAATAGTGTACCCTTATTTCATTATAAATTTGTTACAGAAAGCCTAATTCATTCACCAGATTTTGAAGTCATGTTTGTTAAGATCAACCATCATGATTTGTTGAGTTTAAATGTAAAGATATCAGTAGTGCTCTGAAGTGTTTTGAGTAAAAAACACTTCAGAGCAAAAAATATTTTTTCATATTTAGTATAGCATTGAACAAAAACACCTAGCACCTCAGTGCTATCCTAAACATTTAATTTTATTCTCTCCAAAAATGAATCTTGCTTAAACCATTTATTTATTTCTTTATTGCCCACAAGGATCTAAACATAGAGGATCAGACAAGGACAGACAAAGGGATTAAGTTGATTACATCAACCCCAGTGTGTAACTGGTACTTATTTAATTGACCCCGAAAGGATGAAAGGCAAAGTCGACCTCGGCAGAATTTGAACTCAGAACATAGCAGCAGATGAAATACCGCTGAGCTTTTCACTCGGCGTGCAAACAATTCTGCCAGCTCGCCACCTTCTTGCTTAAACCATGAGCACTCATCTCTCCTCAGTCAACTAACTCATCCAAATTTGTTAGGTTTACTAAATAACTTTACTGGAACACACCACTTGTTTCCTTGGACTCTGGGTTTTTACACATTTGTTTGAATTTGTGAACTGAAAAATGCTAATATAATCCAGTAGGCTTCAGGCTTTTAAGTTTTCTTTATCAAATTATAGTGTAAGCAGTAGTTGAACCTATTTTCCTGTTCATAGCTCTATTGCATTTTTGCTATAGTCACTATATCCCACTTAAACACTTATGCTATTATCTCATAGCCTCTTTTCCGCAGTATCCAATAAAACTATTTTCATATGTCAGGCTAAGAAGCGTATTAAGTTTGCTATCATTAAAAAACACATCAGCGTATCCTATAATATTTGTTCCAAAGTTATCACTATTTTACTTTATTATAAATTATTTTATTTGGAATATTAAATGTATTTTCTGTCAGGTACTTTACAGAATATGGGTCTATATTAGTTTGGCTGTTCCCCAATTGCATTGAAATATTAAAATCTTTTTGCTGTTGTTTTTTACTCAGATATTTATTTTTCTTCCACCTGCAGTAATTCTCTCTCTAAACTTAGTTTATTACAATTTGTGCAAATATTAACAGAATTTATGGTCTCATATTGCTATTTTTAGAGTAAGTATCAATCTATTCATTGAAATCTACTGATCAAGTCTTATTTCTTCGATGGTTTGATATTTTATTGTAACACTTTACTGCCAAATACAGTGAGAAAAAATTTTTTCTTTCAAATAGTCAAGAGTTCTTTTCAACCAATTTCCAATTTCTCTCCCAAAGGAAGACATTGTAAAAAATTATTTTGTTTTCAAACTTAAAGACTCAGTCATTAAATAAACATTAAAAAACACATAAAAAAGGCTGTTATGGTTATTATGATTTCTATCACCTCCATCCATATCCTCATTCTCATCATCATTTTGAAATCTCTTTTGGTATTCTGACAGTGATTGGACACTGACAAATATCCCCATTCTTCATTAGTCATGTGACATCAAGTTTGTGAGGCTCAACGTCCTTTGATCCTTTGATTTGTCTGACATCCCCACCATTATCCAGTCCTCGTTACCATGGTTACCTTCTGCTGTCAGAAGAAATCACTCCATCACTCAGAATTTGTTGATAATGTGCTCATCTTTGTTGAAGCATAATTTTTTCCTCTCAACTACCTTCATTAAAAAAAACCATGTACAGTTTCTAATTATGACCTGACCTGATCTTTGCAGTGTATAATTGTCTCCCAAATTCCTCACTCATAAAAAAGGTAATTTTCCAAGTTTTTATTTTCCCTGTTTTTATTATTTGCTTGCTTTTAAACCATTTGGCTACTTGTCTGGTTGTTTTGTGTAGCTTTATACGAGCATTTCTTTTTTAATATTCTTTATGATAATTTACAAATTTTTTCCCTATTGTTTTTATTTTCCATTTCCTAGTCAAAAACTCATATATACCTAAATAATTAAGCTGCTCTTTTGAGAATAAAAATAAACTCCCATTGACTGCTTCCCTTTAGTATTTGTTTAGCTTTATTTTCATATGTTTAGTTTTAAACATATTTATCTCCCAACCACCTCCAAAATAACAACAACAATGTCAATGATGATGATAATGATGATGATGATGATGATGATGATAAAAATGTGTGAAACTTCTTGTGATCTGACTTAACCTTTGTAGTGTATGTTACATGCATTTCTTTTTTGTTAAAATTCTTTAAATTTTATTTAGTTATTCATTTGTTTGTTTTGGTCAAGTTGTAAACTTTTTAAAGACCAAGTCATCAAGAATTTGTATTGCTTAATTTTTCCTGCTGTTTGTTCCCCACTCCACCAACCACCCAGTCACCAGTCAAATTCATAATCATATATTTAAATAATTAAGCTGCTCTTTTGAGAATAGAAATAACTTCAGTTGACAGCTTTGGTTTATTATTTGTTTAGTTTTAAATAAATTAATTAAAGTCATTGAAATGATCTTAACTTTGAAAATTGCTAAATTGTAAATTGTTTTCTATTTTTAATTCTATAGAAAATTATTTAAAAAGGGGGGAAAAAACTAAAAATTCTTCAATATTGAATACAGTAGCAACATTTAGTTTCTTCATTAAAATAAACAGATAGTAACTTTACATTAAGATATTTAGAGCTAATACTTTAGAATTTGTTTTAAAGTTCCTCTTCTTTTTCTTTCTTGAATCAAATTGTTTCATGATTTTGATAGGAAGTTGCATTCTTTTCTATTTATGTTGATAGTTTTAATTTCGATTAAATTGAGTTTATTATATATATATATACATATATATATATATATTGTTCATTCACATTGAGATGTATGACTTCATTGTCTGTCACTACTTTGCTTGCTCTTAGCTTATCATCTAAAAGAATTCAGATCTGACCCTTCTCATGTAATTTTATGCAGCAATGTGATAAATCTTACAAGGAATCTTCTATTTACCTACAGACAAATCTTCCCTTGATTATCTCTCAAATGTTTGATTTTTTTTTTTAATGTTTGATTAATCAATTGTCTGTTCTGTTTTGTTTTTTTAGTCACTAGAAGCTGTTACGTTCAAGGTCAGCTTGCATGCAGTATACCTAAGGTCAAAGACATTTCATCTATCATCATCATCATCATCATCATCACCACCACCCCCACCACTAGCACCATCACCCCCACCACCATCATCATCACCATCACCACCACCACTAGCACCATCACTATCATCATCATCATTATCATCACCATCATTATCATCATTATTGTCGTCATTATTATCATGGTTTTATATTTGCTTTTTATGTTGGCATGTGTCATAGCTGCTCTCCTAGATGGATCAAACAACTACATCTAGCTCATAAGTTTTTGGCTTGGTTTCTTATGATTGGATGCTCTTCCTAACACCAACCATTTTCATAACTCCATTTTCATAACACCAACCATTTTATAAAGTGGCACCAGCACTAGAGAAACAGATGTGTCTTTGACAAGACTAAAAGGACCTCTCATAGTATATTTAAAACTAAATAATTTAATGAGTGCTTTCTCTTTTCTTTTATAATGTTGCTGCATGATATGAGGTAGATTTGGCAGCTATTTTTGACAAGTTGAGGCTGCACAGAGGCTTCTTAACTGGCCAGAGAAACTACTATTATTGTTGTCATATATCAACAAATCCAGAAAGCTGCCCATATGGTTTCCTCATGCTGGCTTTATCTAGCTGTAATTTCTAATTTTTAGTTCAGCTTACATTATTTACAAGCCTACAAGGGAGCCTCTATATGGATAGTTAAGCTGCTAAATATGGCAGCTAAATGCCCTTCAAATATATCCAACCATCTTAGAAATAAAGGAAGAACACATTAGATACTGAAATATTAAATATACAAAAAATATACAAAAAATCCTAAATATACAAAGTAAAAGAGCTAGGACTGTCACAGTTGCAACAACTTTGATTATAGATATGCTCAAACAAAGCTAATCTGAGATTAAACAACAGCAATTTTCTCAAATGACAGAAGAGCTCATTATTCAATTAAATCTCTTTCTTGATGTATGGTTGTATTTCCCATTTAATCCAGACAAACAAAACTCTCTAAGCAATGCTAATTAATTACCTTACTATTGGATTCAAATATGTAACAATAGATTCATTAGTTACGGGTCCCCATTGGACCAGTTGGTAATTTATTACCTATATTATGGTGGAATGGACAAGGGATTGTTTGAGCAACTTGGACAGAAAAAAAATCACTTAAAATATATGTATTAGTTTATCAGTTTTATGATTGATTTTTACTTCCTTGGCTGATATACATATAAAATGATCTTCTCACTAGTTTTTCTTTATCAAATTCCATTTACGAGGCACTGGTCAATTGAAGCTGTAGTAGAAAACACTTGCCCAGTGTATCACAAAACAAAACCAAACTTAGAATTATATGGTTTGGAAGCAAACTTCTTAACTACACACTTATCCCTGGGATATAGTTACTCTTTTACCCTTTTACTTGTTTCAGTCATTTGACTGCGGCCATCCTGGAGTACCACCTTTAATCGAGCAAATCAACTCCAGAACTTATTCTTTGTAAGCCTAGTACTTATTTTATCAGTCTCTTTTGCCAAACCGCTATGTTACAAGGATGTAAACACACCAGCATCGGTTGTCAAGCGATGTTGAGGGGACAAACGCAGACACACAAACACACAAATATTTACATATACATATACGACAGGCTTCTTTCAGTTTCCGTCTACCAAATCCACTCACAAGGCTTTGGTTGGCCCGAGGCTATAGTAGAAGACACTTGCCCAAGGTGCCATGCAGTGGGACTGAACCCAGAACCATGTGGTTGGTAAGCAAGCTACTTACCACACAGCCACTCCTGAACCTAGTTGTATAAAAAGAAAGAACATGTCTTCTAGAACCAAAAGTTTCTCTTTGATTCTTGAGAGTAGTTTGTTGCATCAGTTAATTAAGTTTAACCATCATTTTAAAAACTTCTTTGGAGAGTTCTGAACCAATCAGGCAATATAGTTAATGGACCTACTACAGATATCAGTCAAGTATCTCTTAAACTACACTTTACTGTCTACAAAAAGAAAAAAGGACACATTGGGTAATGTACTCCAGAGTACACCATGCCTGGAAATAATACAATAAGTCAGCTCAGTCAGGGCTGATCTGGAGTTAAACAACTATTTTAGTGAAGTTATGATTGAAGTTTTCAAGAGATGTGGATTAGACTAAGTGAAATGTTTAGTTTAAGTCTGTGAAGTTCATGTTTTAAAGAAAAGTGATTTGCTTTTTCAATCCTAGTTAAACCTTGGTTAAGTCAATTTATGACGAAAATCATTTCATTTGAAGCCTTTTCAAACTTTTCAGAACATCTGATATTGTATTCAAGATTGACTATGGGGAGATATTGATTTCAAATTTTATCACAAGGCTAGTAATACCAGAGGGAGGGGGTAAGTTGATTACATTGACCCAGTGCTCAACTGGTGTTTATTTTATCGATCCTGAAAGGATGAAAGGCCAAGTCAACCTTGGCAGAGTTTGAACTCAGAACATAAAGACTGATGAAATGCCACTAAGCATTTCGCCAGGTCTGCTAATGATTCTGCCAGCTCACTGCCTTATATTATGGGAAAATATTACTTGAAACAAAAAGAAAAGGGCGAGGATTGGCAATTGGAGGAACATCCATCTGTAAAAAAACTGCCTTAACATATTCCATCTGACCCACATGGTGGTGGTGCTGGTGCTGGTGGAGGAGGTGGAGGAGGGATGAGGGGGAGGGAAAGAAGGTTGTGGTTCGTGTAAGCTATCTTTGATATTTCTAAAAGTTTGAAAACTTTCCTTCTGTTTCATGACAAGTAAGTTTGATAGCTGATAAAGCACACTCAGAGTAGTAGCAAATACAATTATAATTATCATAGAAGTTTGAGAATGTATCATAAAAAATAACAGTGATAATCTAATAAATGGAAAGAGGGGAAGAAGGTGTTTCCATTCTTTCTTTTTTTTTTCTATCACTAGTACAGTGGCTTTGCTTCCTCACAGTTAGCTGATCCTATGCCACCTGCAATCAAGCTTTCACTCTCTCTCTCTCTCTCTCTCTCTCTCTCTCTCTCTCTCTCTCTCTCTCTCTCTCTCTCTCTCTCATCACTCATATTTCGTCCACACTCATTGGCACTACACTGCCTACTATATTCAATCCTTCCTTCCCAGAATACCAGTTCTCTGAAGTTTTAACCTTCCATATTAGTCAACTTGCAGTTATTCCAAATAAGTATTGGTTTCAAATTTTGGCACAAAGCCAGCAATTTCGTGAGAGTTGGGTAAAGTCAATTACATTGACCCCAAAATGATAGAAGGCAAAGTGGACTGTGGTGGCGTTTGAATTCAGAACATAAATTTGGAAGAAATACAACTAAGCATTTTTTCCAAAGCGGTGACAGTTCTGCTAGCTTACTACCTTACATTCCAAATACACACTGATTTCAAATTTTGGCACTAGGCCAGTAATTTTGGTGGGAGGGGATAAGTTGATTACATTGACCCCCCAGCATTCAACTGCTACTTATTTTTATCAACTCCAAAAGGGTGAAAGGCGAAGTTGCTCTCAACAGAATTTGAACTCAGAACGTAAAGACAGACAAAATACTTCCAAGCATTTCACCTGGCAAATTAATGATTCTGCAAGTTTACTGCGTTGTCCCAAATAAATATTAACCAAAACAATCTCTCTGAGAAGGCCATGAACACAAGCCATTCATTCAAATACAAGCCAATGCCAAAGATAATAGAATGTTTTCTGAAGTAACACTTCAATGGGGGAACTGAATGGAAGTATACTGCCAGAGAGTTGAAGCTAAGAAATGGACTGAACCAACAGGTTGGCAACTTAAAAGATTTGCATACCATATGTGTGAATGTGTGTATATGTCTGAATGGTGTGGAGGAGATATGCATGCATGTGTGTATATTGTAATATTGGTATCTGTTTTGAGAAGCACATTAGGACACAATATATTTTGTCGTTCTTACTCTGTTTATATCTATATAACTGGGATTAACGACTGCCATGTCTAGCAGATATGTGTCCAGTACTGAGGAAGGGTAAGACCCTGAAACCAGTTCTGGTCTACTGGTCCTGTTACTGCTGGATGGGAGTTGTTCACTCCCTTATTTGCAATATAATGGACACATATTGTGTTATTAACCAGCTGGAGGAGGTGCCCTTCTGAGGTTAATAAGCATAGTAGCATTGTTCTGTACATAACAACCATGTTGAGGTGGCAACAACCGTTACTTTATATATATATATATATATATATATATGCACATATTTATATATATATATATATGCACATATTTATATATATATATATATGCACATATTTATATATATATATATATATATGCACATCATCATCATCATCATCATCATTTAGCGTCCGTTTTCCATGCTAGCATGGGTTGGACGGTTCTACTGGGGTCTGTGAAGCCAGAAGGCTTCATCAGGCCCAGTCAAATCTGGCAGTGTTTCTACGGCTGGATGCCCTTCCTAACGCCAACCACTCCGTGAGTGTAGTGGGTGCTTTTTACGTGCCACCCGCACTGGTGCCAGACAGAGCTGGCAAACGGCCACGAACGGATGGTGCTTTTTATGTGCCACCGGCACGAGGGCCAGGCGAGGCTGGCAACGGACACGAAACAGGGCGGTGCTGGCACCGGTCGCGAAACGGAAAGTTCTCTTACATGCCACCGGCACTGGTAACACATCTGCAATTTCCATTGATCGATTTCCATTGATCGATTTCGATTCTGATCCTCACTTGCCTCAATGGGTCTTCACAAGCAGAGTTTCGACATGCCACCGGCACTGGTAGCACATCCGCAATTTCCATTGATCGATTTCGATTTCGATGCACATATTTATATATATATATATATATATATATGCACATATTTATATATGTGTGTGTTGGTGTCTGCATTGGTATGTGAGGTGGTGGTGTGTGTATCGTGAACCAGTACAATATTTAGACTTACTGAGGCAGTACGTGAAGCCCTAAGCAGTAGGTTGTTTAGCTTCTGCCTAAATCTGACATAGCTGACAACGTATGGATCTGGCCATATATATAACTCAAGCACATACATTTCTTTATGTATGTTCTAGGGTGATGTTAGTAGTAGACAGTAGAGTATATAGATAGTAAAAGTTCACATTGTGATGCCCTGGAGCTACAGGATAGTCTAGAATGGCAAAGAAATGTTTCTATAGTTACGAAAGATTTCCTGCTTTCAAATTTTGACCTGTGATTATTAAGTCAAATATTTTCACCAAGTTATCTAATGTCAGCTTTCAGAATAAATTCTCAATCATCTTTCGACGAATTCTATAGACATAATTTTCCTTTAGAATTTAACCCTCCATATTTAGAAAAGTTTACATAACCAATGGACATGTAAATAACTGATGATAAATCATAGTTTTCAAAGATATAAAGCTCAACTGCAATAACAAGGAAATCTTATAGACAATGTAAAGGATAGAAATAAACCCATATGTGTATATGTATACACACATACACACACACACACTCACATACATATATATATACATATATATACATATATATATATAGATATATATATACATATATATTTCTATATATATATATAAATGTATATGCATATATATATATCTATATATATTGACACACACGTATATATACATATATATATACACATCCACATACACACATATACATACATACATAAATACGCGTGTGCATGCATGTCAAGCAATGCACACACACGCACACACACACACATTCAAATAATTATGCATGCATATTTATGATTTGGCAATCAAATGATGATAACCATTATGTACATATAATTCAAGTAGAAGTATTAACACATTTTTAGTTCAGGGAGGGTATCAGAATAGCAATTGTAGAAGTGACAGTATAATTTCATAATCTATTAATGGCCTGATGTTTGGAGAAGTATATTAAATGTGGGATTTCTGTTAACGTACACTGCTTGATTTCAGACATGTTTTGGTGTGAAGAGAATAACTTTCCAGTGTTCAGTGTATTATTGTTCAGTAAATGTTTGACACCTATTTAAAGTTAACCTTGTTTAGAAGTAAAATATTATGGTTTTTCACTGTGTTGTTGTCAGAGACTCATCAAATGTGTAGTTTGCGATTTGCAATGCTTTGACATATCTATTGGATTAGATTGGCAGAATTGTTAAAGCATCTGACAAAATGATTTATAGTTTCAGTTCTAGATATTTTTACATTCTGAGTGCTAATTCTGCAAAGGCCAACTTTACAGTTCATCTTCCTAAAACTGATGAAATAAGTACCAGTCATGTATTGAAGAAAACAGCAGATTGTTACCTTCAACTCAAAATTTCTGGCTTTGTTCCTTTGTAAGAAACACTTATTTTTTAGTATTGGAGGCAGTGGCTGCTCATGTATAGGAACTACGGAACTGCAGCACCCACTATTTTTACTCAATATTATCGATAACATTCAATATAATGAGTCCTTTTTTCTTTAATTCTTACTTTATATTTGTACATTATATAATCTTTAAGTTTAAGGTCAGTAGCCATCCCCTAGCTAATGATAAAAATACAAAAATCCTTGTATAGAACTGTGGGCTTCACAGTTCCAGCAACGTGGTGCTTGGCTATTGTGTGCATGCTCATACGATCAAGATAGAAAGCTTCACACTAGGGAGAGAGAGCACTGCATGAACGACAGTGCTGGATGAAAGGTGGTGTTTCTTTATGACTCCACGTGTGTTGTGCTTAAAAACGTGCTTATATTCTTGAATGTGATAAAGTGTAGAATTAGGTTATTATCCTACTTCCAACTTCAGTGTTGCTGCCAGGATTTGAAAAATAGGGCACATTTACTCCACTTCTCTTGTGATTTAGGGCTGATATTTGGAAAACAAGGGGGAATTCGTGGGGAAGTCCAGTGAACAAATCAAACACACTACCTAGCAGTAGCTAGCAGTAGCTAAAATGTGAACCAATCAAGTTTATGCACAAATTTTCTTTTTATATGTTTGTTTCCTTTTCCACAATATTAAAACAATGGCTAAAAATTTTCCGATGCAGCAGCCCCACTAATTTTATCTATGAGCCACCCCTGATCAGGGGTGTATTGCAGTTGGACTATTAGATTAATATTTATAGCAATTGTATTTTAATAGTTCTAACCAGAGTATCTGGAAGTTTTTCATGTTATTTTGATGTGTGAATTTTTTTTTATATTGTTGTAACAATGCTTGCTTCTTTACTGTAATTTTTTCCTCATGGGAAAAATTTAGTTCAGTGCTTCAAAATAACAATACACTTAACTGCAGTCCACCAGATAGCTTTTATATTCATCTAACTTACTAGCTTCAAATTTTCATGCAAAAATATCAATAAATTAAAATGTATCAACAAAACAAAATAAAATCTCTTATCTAAATCTTCATATCTAAATGTGATGAGATGTTTAATTCTGTTTGAATGATTGTGATTTTATACTTGTAATATTATTTATCCTAGGGAGCCTCTTCCACAAATGTTTCTCTGAAGTGAAGTTTATTATTTCAACAAATAACTTTGCAATAATCCTTATAAATTACAACTGACTTACAAATTCTGACTTCTTTACAAATCGTTACAGTAGACGACAAAATTTCAATGTAATATTCTATCTAATTTTATTTCTGATGAAGTTAATGACCATATACTTAATTTGCTTTCATTTCCAAGGAATCAGTCAACTACTCAGCTCAGTCAAAGTATTGATCAAAGATGATTAACAAATTATTGAAAGATTCAATGAGCTGCTATATAATGATGCAGCTAGATAATGATAGGATCAATATACCCATATTTTGGGTAATATTATTAGAATTGTGAATTTTAGTTAAGGTCATATCAAAAGATTTATATTATTGAAAATACCATTAGGAAAATTCAGATACATTCACTTGGTTTCCCAAAAAATAATAAAAATCATTACAGTTTTGAAACTTTCTTCAAACAGCATTTGATCTTTCTCATTTTGTAATGCAGTATATATTCTTTTCTAACATAGGCACAAGGCTCAAAATTTTGGGGCAGGGTGCCAGTTGATTAGATCGACCCAGTACACAACTGGTTCATAATTTATCAACCCGAAAGGATTAAAGGCAAAGTCAACCTTGGCAGAACATAAAAACAAATGAAATACCTATTTCTTTACTACCCACAAGGGGCTAAACACAGAGAGAACAAACAAGGACAGACAAACGGATTAAGTCGATTATATCAACTCCAGTGCATAACTAGTACTTATTTAATCGACCCCCGAAAGGATGAAAGGCAAAGTCGACCTTGGTGGAATTTGAACTCAGAACATAGCAGCAGACGAAATACCACTAAGCATTTTGCCCAGCATGCTAATGTTTCTGCCAGCTCGCTGCCTTTTAATGCAGTATATATTGATATAACTAGCTGTATGACTTCCATTTTTCTCTGTTTATCCACCTTAAAAGGGAGATAACATTGACCTCCCTTAGTTTTTAAAAAACTTACTTGAATGATACTTGTTGTACGATATTTAATGTTAGGAACCTACTTTTGTCACTGTTGGTTGTGTCAGTGAATATTATATTTGTAATTCATTGATTGTTAAACTGTATTATTGTTACTAATGACAAATTTATTGCAGGACTGACAGTGTGGTTAAGAATTTCTCTTCTCAGCAACATGGTCTCAGATTAAGTCCTACTGAATGGCACTTTGGGCAGATATGTACAGCTTCAGTTTAACCAAAGCCTTGTGAGTGAATTTCACACTTGGAAACTGAAAGAAGACTGTGATATACGAGGTGGAATCAAAAAGTTCCTGTACTGATTCTGTAGCATGCCAACAGATAGCAGCACATGGTTGCTTGCACAGTAAGAGCTAGCAGTGACCTTCATGAGGCAGTGCACCAAGTGACATTGCTATGTTTACTTTGCAAGTTGTGAAATTTGTGTTTTTGTGATCACGTGTATGCTGTAGTCTGCGATTTTGTCATGGACAGGAGCAAAGAGCCAATGTGAAATTTTGCACTAAACTTAGGAAGTCTGCTACAGAGACACTGAACATGCTTCAGCAAGCTTGTGGCAGCAAAACAATGGGTCTTACACAATGTTTTGAGTGGTGTAGGTGTTTCAAAAGCAGAAGAATGTCTCTGGAAGAGAATGGGTGATCTGGAAGACCTACCACAAGCATCAACCCTGGAAATGTGGCATTGTGCATCGAGAATTTGTTCCCCAAGGTCAAACCATCAATTGAGAGTTCTACTGTAATGTTTTGAAGTATTTGAGGGAGGGCATTCATTGAAAGCAACCAGATTTGTGAAGCGTGAAGAATTGGATTCTTCACTGAGCTCACCTCACTAGTGAGTTTCTCACCAAAAATAACATGGCACTGCTTCTTCCGTACCCACCCTATTTGCAAGATTTAGCAACTGCAGACTTCCATCTCTTCCTCCAAGTTGAAAATGCTGCTCAAAGATCACTGTTTTAACACTGATGTTAAGATCAAGAGCGAATTGCAAAAGGTCCTTGACTAGCTTACAGAAAACAACTTCCAGGCCAGATTCCAAAAGTGGCTGGGATGGTATATTGCTGTGCAAGGTGACTACTTCAAAGGAGATGATGTCAAAACTTAAGTTAACATAACTAGTCTGGGAACCTTTTGATACCACCTCATATAATATATTTATGTATGACTGTATGTGTGCATATGTGTATGTTTGTGACCCCTTCTCTTGATATGTGATAGTTATCGAATGATAGTTGAGTATTAGGGGTTGATATAACTGACAAGCCTTATCCTCTAAAGTTTCAGGCCCTGTGCCTGTAGAAGAAAGTAATATTATAATTATTGTACCTATGTAACATTAACTGATATGATCCAATAACAGAATATATATTTCCAAAATAACCTGCCAGATAACAGTGAGCATTTTAGTTAATATATATATATATTGTGCAAATGATTTAAAGATGATTTTTAAGAAACTGTTACATTAGATGTTTTCAAATTATCACTTTCATCTACCTTTAAAGTAGGCCACTTCTCAAGTAGGCTTTCTTAAGATATTTTCAGTTGTTCTATTAATTCATATATGTTTATAATAAAACGTATATATTTGGTAGAATAAGGACACGTGTTTCCTGGTTATATTTAAGAAATGATAATAGCAATAATAATAGTAGTAAAATCATTTCAATATAAATATAGTCACTCTTCAGATTAAAGATAAAAACAATAAAATAATTAATTAGATAAATTAATGAATACATATATATATATTTATATATATATATATAATACACATAAGGTCCTGGTAGGGTAGAAAGATAAGGTATTTCCGATACAGTATTCAACCTGAGCTTTAGGCTATCTACATTCTCAGATTCCAGACTAGTATCAAAATATCAAAATTCTTCCAGTGTAGAAATCCTGGTCTCACAAGCTTTACTCTTGTGTTGGTTTAGTGAAGAGTAAAAAATAATTCAAATAAGAAAAAGAAAAAATTTAAATCATCTTTGATGAGCAGTTACAATAGTTCCTGTAGCAACTTTGCTTTCAATACCTCTTGACACAAGGTTTCTAACTGAAAATATGCATATTTGCAGTTTTAAACATAGGAGTGGTACTTTCTCAGACCTGCATCAAAGGTGCACTCTTACAGTGTGCATCTACCAGATTTTCTAATTTACTTACACTGGGAGGAAAGGAGAAATGGCCACTCCGATGTTTAAGACCACGAATATTATGCAAATTTTCACTTGGAACTTTCATGTGAACAGGCATTGAAAGCGGAGGTGTACAGAAACAATTGTTACTGATCATTAAAGCCTTTCTTTATCTTTTTATTTGGATTACTTCCCCACATATTAGTTTCCTAACATTTGGTTTCTCTGATGAAGCCTTGGGGCACAACCATTGTCCAACCCCTGCCCAATGTTTGTTCCTCCCTGTATATCACTGGCGCGATGTGGAAAACTTGAAAGATTTGGCCACCCCATGGTAGAAACAGCTGCATGAGTTTAGTATTTGTACGCTCATTTATTCTTATTTGTTTATTTTTATTTATATATTTATCTACTTATTTATTTGCTTATTTCATTCATTTATTTGGATCACTTACACATATGATTGTAATCAATTGATAATCATCATCATCATCATCATCATCATCATCATCGTTTAGCGTCTGCTTTCCATGCTAGCATGGGTTGGACGGTTCAACTGGGGTCTGGGAAGCCAGAAGACTGCACCAGACTCAGTCTGATCTGGCAATGCTTCTACGGCTGGATGCCCTTCCTAACGCCAACCACTCTGTGAGTGTAGTGGGTGCTTTTTACGTGCCACTGGCACAGGTGCCAGAGAAGGCTGGCAAATGGTCATGATCGGATGGTGCTTTTTTCGTGCCACCAGCACGGAGGCAAGGTGAGCAACAGCCACGATCGGATGGTGCTTGTTTATAGGCTGATGTTTATCGATTGTTTATCCTCTTCATTTTCTTATTTGCCTTATAAATCCTGGGTAAATTTCTGATTTACCCCCACCCATACCTAGTATTCAATTGCGATATTGCACTTGGATATAAATACATAGGTATACATCTAGTTGTATATTGGATATTTACTATCCTTTAGATGGTTCCTTAACCTCTAACTCATATAGACATGTGTATATATATATATATGTGTGTGTGTGTGTGTGTGTGTGTGTGTGTGTATGGATCTGCATATTGATGGAAAGATGACTATACATATAGATATATGTATTATTTATGTATATATATTTGTACATATTTATATGTATTTATATGCATGTGTTTGTGTCTTCTTGTCTTGGAATTATGCCATAGTTATAAATGAGTATCACTATCACAGAAGCTGTGTCCTTTGATAGTAATCTAGCTATAGAAAATTTGCATATACGAGGGGCGTTCAATAAGTAATGCCCCTGACCCACTTCCCAAAGCAGTAGAGCAACGAAACTTGGCACAGTTATTAGACTTTTTCTACATAGGAACCACCCAGAGTTACGCATTTCTCCCATCGTTTGATGCGGCTCTGGAGACCGTTTTTGTAGAAGAACCCAGCTTGGTCCTCCAACCTGAACGTGACTTCAGAAATCAAGGCTGCATCATCTGGGAAACGCATTCCTTTCAAAAACAACTTCATGATTGGGAAGAGGTGAAAATCAGAGGGTGCAAGGTCAGGAAAGTAGGGGGGGATGGGGAGGAGTTCATAGCCATACGCCTGTGCTTCTGATCTGGCGACAAGCGAGTTGTGGACCGGAGCGTTGTCCTGCAGGAGGAGGATGCCTTTGCTGATCTTGCCCCGCCTCTTGATTTTGATAACTTCTCTTAATTTCCTCAAAAGTGAAGCATAATAGGCTCCTGCAATTGTGGTACCCTTTGCCAGGAAATCTGTCATCACTACTCCGTCCTGGTCCCAGAAGACTGTGAGCATGACCTTGCCAGCGGAGGGCTGCACCCTTGCCTTCTTTGGAGGGGGTGAGTCACGGTGCTTCCACTGCATTGACTGGGCTTTGGTCTCTGGATCATCGTGATGGACCCAGGTTTCATCCTGTGTAATCAGTCTTTTGAAAAATTTTGACTCATCTTCTTGGCACATCTCCAAATTCACCCTCGAGCACTCGACGCGTTCTTGCTTCTGGAAAGGCATGAGCGACCTGGGAATCCATCTGGCAGACACCTTTTGCATATGCAAATGGTCATGAATGATAGTTTCCAAAGACCCGGTACTAATCTTGACCTCATGGACTATTTGGCGAATAATTATGCGTCGATCTTCCAAAATGGCAGCCTCAACTTGACGGACAGATGCCTCATCAATGTCAGAAGGGGGCGACCAGATCTGGGAGCTGTTTCCACAGAGTTCCGACCATGTTTGAATTCACGATGCCAGCGTTTTACAAGGTCATATGATGGGGCATCATCACCATAAGTTACTTTCATTTCATCAAAAGTTTCCCGTGGTGTGCGTCCTTTCAAATACAAAAACCGGATCACTGCTCGACACTCAACAGGCTCCATTTCACACTTGACTCGGTTCAAACACCTGTAAATCAGAAACCACAATTAGTTCAGAGCTGTAATTTGCCACTTACTCTATAGAGATATACATAATTGCACAAGCAAAATTTCAGCTAGATCAAACAAATGCAAGTGGGTCAGAGGCATTACTTATTGAACGTCCCTCGTATATATATATATGCACACCAAATACATATTTTTTTCAAAAATGTGTATATGCATGTACACACACACACACACACACAATGGAGTGAGTGGAGCAAGAACACACATAGAAATGAAAAGTGTTGTTGAAGAGGTCACAGATATGTGACAAAGAATTTCTGGACAATGGACAGGCGTTAAAATAATAAAATAACAGTAATATACGAGCGAAGAAAAATATATATAGTGTGTGTGTTTATTTGGCAAAAAAAAATGACCATCCCGAAGTACAACAATATATATATATATATAATATATATATATATATATATATATATATATATATATATATTGAAGGTCGTCAAGTATGAAATTTGTAACAAGGTATATGGTAAACTTTGACAGCTACTCATTTTGTGCCATTATTATATTTTGACAATCTTTATTTTTTGTTAGAAAGCTGACACATCTATTTCTTTATTCTAACTCAGTTTGTGCTTTATAAAGTATTCGTAAATCGTTTTTTGCTATTTTTGTTTAGAGATGGATAGGTCAGAAATTTGTACAGTTTTGAAATATGAGTTCTTTCTTGGAAATACAGCATTACAGACAGCTCGGAATATTAATAGAGTATTTCATTCTAATGTTATTGCACAACAGACAGTATCAAATTAGTTTGCAAAATTTCATCCTGGTGACTTTAACCTCACAAATGAGCAATAGGGTTGACCAGAAACAAAGGTGGATAATGACAAACTGAAAGCCACCATCAAGTCAGCTCCATCTCAAAGTGCCCGTGAATAATCGTTGTTGTTTGGTGTTTGCAAGCAATCACTATTGACTCACCTAGTTCAAATCAGTAAAATGAAAAAGTTAGATAAGTGGGTTCGACATGAACTCAATGAAAATCAGAAACAGCAATGTTTGGAAGCCTGCATTATGCTTCTTGCTCATCACAAAAATGAATCATTTTTTAATTGAATTATAACATGTGATGAGAAATTGATCTAATACAACAACCATAAACATTCAGCATAATGGTTGGACAAAGATGAGCCACCAAAATACAGTCCAAAAAACAAAATTCATCAAAAGAAGCTGATGATGTGTGTTTGGTGGTCTGGCGCAGGTATGATCTATTATGATTTCATTAAACCTGGCTCATCAATCACGGCTGAAGTATACTGCAGCCAGCTAGACCAGAAACTTACAAAAAAAAAAACCCAGCCTAGATTAGTAAACATCAATTCCTATTTTATTGCAAGACAATGTCAGACCATATATCCCAAAAATGACAGTGGAGAAACCACATGAGTTGGAGTTGGAAGTTATCCATCATCCACCATACTCACCTGATCTTGTCCCCACTGACTACCACTTCTAAAATTTGGATAACTTTTTGATAGGAAAAAACTAATTCTGACGATGTTGTAAAACAGGCCTACCAAGATTTTATTGATTGTAGATAGCCAGGCTTTTACAGTTTCAGGCTGAACAAGCCACTGCTGAAATGGTAAAAAAAAAGTGTTGACAATATGGGGTATATTTTGATGAATAAAGCTATTCATTGTATTTATAAAACATTAGCAAACTTTTTTCTTTTCTGCAAATTTCCTACTTGATATATGTATATGCGTGTGTGTGTGTGTGTGTGTGTGTGTGTGTGTGGAGGTGCAATGGCTCAGTGGTTAGGGCAGCAGATTCGCAGTCGTGGGATCGTGGTTTTGATTCCTAGACTGGGCGTTGTGAGTGTTTATTAAGCGAAAACACCTAAAGCTCGATGAGGCTCTGGCAGGGTCGGGGGTGGACCACGCTGTACTCTTTCTTCCTGTTTCTGTTGTACCTGTATTTCAAAGAGTCAACCTTGTCATGCTGAATCTCTCTGAGAATTACTTTAAGGGTACACGTGTCTGTGGAGTGCTCAGCCACTTATAAGTTAATTTCATGAGCAGGTTGTTCTGTTGATCAGATGAACTGGAACCCTTGTCATCATAACTGATAGAGTACCACGATGTATATATATATATGTATGTATGCATGTATTATATACACACATACAACAAGCTTCTACACAATTTCTGCCAACTGAATTCAGTCATAAGACACTGGTTACCCAAGTACTATTAGAAGACACTTGTCCAAGGCTCTCCACAGTGGAACTGAAACCAAAATTACACAAGTACAAAGAGAATTTCTTATCTTGACAACCAAGCCAATATTTGTTCTTTGTTTTGTTTTAGTCATTATAACTAAGGCCATGCTGGAGCACTATATATCAGAACTGTACCAATAACATAAGAATAAGATAAATGTAATGGCTTGTGATCTTTATGAAAATAATCTTCTTTGTACTATTTATTATAGTTTTTAGTTATTTACATATCTCCAGCTATACAATATTGTAAGTAAGTAATTGTAGCTGATGAAAAGCCAGTAGAATATGAGGTAATATAATAGTTATGGATATTTCTTTTATTGTCTCTACTTAGACAAGAAAATAATGAGGTTCTTCTCAATAATGTAGATTTAGAATTCTTTTTAAGTAGATGTTTTCTGGTTACTGTAAAACAATTTCCAAGCAATTCTTATTGCATCGTCTTCAGTGAATGATTAGAGTTTAAACTTTGTAGAAATAACTAAAAACTATGGTGTACTTTCTAGCCACACAGGCTGAGTCTATCTTCAATATTTTCTCTTGAAAATATTACCTACTAGATATGGTTACCAAAATGAACCAGCAATTATATTTTAGATATTAATCAGAAGTGTGGACAGCACCCAAGACTTTTGCAGACCCTTTCAGGCTAATGAAATTCATGTAGTTGGTATGGTAATCTACATTGACAGGAAAAAGCATGGATAAAGGGGAGAATTGCAGAGATCTATATATTCATCCATAAAGAATGCTTATTCCCTAAAGATCCTAAGGGAAAGTAGTTAAGAATTTTATGAATCCCTATCACTTAGAATAGGATGGTCAACTGGCTGAAAATTCTCCAGATCAAATGTCCACCCCTATGGAGGATCTGATAGTTGAGACAGAGCGAAGATAATGAGATTATATGAGGGAGAGAACTTCTTCAAAAGAACCAAATATGAGGTCGTGTAACACTTGTTAATTCGGAAAAGCAGAGATTTTACATTGACTGTGAAAGATGCAAGAAAAAAGACATCATGTCTATAAGCTAGGGATTTTAGTGTCTTCTGTAAATTGAGGTTTTGCCAGTCAGCTAAAAGACCTTTTTAGATGTACTTTTGAATGTTTAACAATAATACAGCAGTGGCACCACCACAGATATGTGACCAATACTTCTGTGAGGGTTCCACTTGCACTTTGCAGAGAATTAAAAACCGGTCAGAGCCAAAGTAATTTATAGCCCTAAAGAGAGGTAAAAATGGTTTAATGAGGAAATTTTAGCAGGGCCATTAATGTGAAGTCATCCTAAAAGATTATTAATGCTTCTGAGACCTAGTATTTGCAGGGAGAATCTTCTATGGTTTGTTCATGTGTAAGAGTGGTGAACATTGTTTCTTAGATTGACATCATAATCATCTCTTCGAACTTGTGACTAAAGAATGTCTTCAAGAGTCTGTTATGGAATCAGTGCAAGTTTGTTTTGAGATCTAGATTGTATACTCTTACTCTATTTACTCTTTTACTTGTTTCAGTCATTTGACTGTGGCCATGCTGGAGCACCGCCTTTAGTCGAGCAAATCGACCCCAGGACTTATTCTTTGGATGCCTAGTACTTATTCTATCGTTCTCTTTTGTTGAACTGCTAAGTTACAGGGACGTAAACACACCACCATTGGTTGTCAAGCGATGTTGGGGGAATAAACAGACACACAAGCATATACACACATATACATATATATATATATATATATATATATATATATATATATATATATATATATATATATATATATATAATATATATATATATATATATATAGATAGATATATATATATATATATACATACATATATATATATACATACATATATACGATGGGCTTCTTTCAGTTTCCGTCTACCAAAACCACTCACAAGGCTTTGGTTGGCTCAAGGCTATAGTAGAAGACACTTGCCCAAGGTGCCATGCAGTGGGACTGAACCTGGAACCATGTGGTTGGTAAGCAAGCTACTTTCCACACAGCCACTCCTATGCTTATGTGGATAATATATGTATATAGAATAGTTTCAGGAGTAATGGAAAGGGCATGGTCTGCATAATAGTTGGAATAGTTAGAAGTGTATAAAATAGGATACAGAAAACAATATTAAACAACAGTTGATAGACTGTGGGTTGGAGAAAGCTATTACCATATAGCATGATATATAACAAGAAATATCCAGTCTATGAGATGAGCAATGAATAGCTGAGCCCATAACTTAGGAGTTTTCATGACAGACATTGATGAAGGTTTTATTGATGACAGGGTCAAATAATTTCTTAATAATTTCTTAAGAGTTGAAAACAATTAGAGAGGGACAAGCACAAGTCTTCAGTAGATCTGACTGAATGGAAACTATATTGACAGCCACTAAGAAGAGAAAAAAATTAACATGATTAAGAAATGTTTTTTTATGTATAAGAATGAAGGAATATTGGTTTGTAGTTGGCAATACCACAAATATTGCCCTGTTTTGTGTGAATAGAGCACACTGCACAGCGTTTTCATAGATGAGGATACATTGCTGAATGAGAGTTAAGCTTTGATGTTTTGCAAGCTCTCAAGCCCATTGATAAATAATAATGGAAGATTCACCATTAGAAGTGGATGCCATGTGGAACTGATACCAAATATTAAACATCTTTGACACAAAAAATTTCTTTACAAAAAAAGTTACTCCTTGATCTTATTTATATTATTGTCATCTAATCACAAAAGCTTATCTCTTGGAATCATTGACAATCTTAAGCAAATTTGGTATGTTATTGAAAGTAGCTTTGAGTCTTCTTTTAGCAACAACCTTCAAGATCCAATTCATCAATGTTTCATACTTCCTTCACATTTTCTGCTACTACTAAAATTTCTTGGATAAATTAAAATTCCAATGAAAATGCATTTTTATTCAAAAAGTTTTGAATTTTTTTCCTTCCTCCCACAAATCTATCACCCTTCAAAAGATCTATTCTGAAGAATAAGTACTAGGCTTACAGAGAATAAGTCCTGGAGTCAATTTGTTCGACTAAAGGGCGGTGCTCCAGCATAGTCACAGTCAGATGACTGAATCAAGTAAAAGTATAAAAGAATGCAAACCCTTCAAGGAACTGCCCCCAACTTGGTTCAGAGTTCAGTGGCTGAGACAAATAAAGGAATAAAATAAAATAAAGAAAGTGCAAATATAATACTAACAACAGCAATGATGAAACAACAAAGATAGCAGCTATAACAGTTGCCTTAAACTTTTGTGATTAAATATGAAAAATATTTCCAACAAATCCAGCTTGCATTTTACTGGAAAAATTATTTTTGTGAATCACCAGGGAATAGGAAATAAAAACAAATTGTAAAAATACTAATAAAATTATCAAAGAATATCTTCTGGACTAAATAATGAAAGGGATTTTTTTTAATATTTGCCTTAAACTGAAAGTGTTTTGCATGTGAGTGGTGGAGGGAGAAAGTAGATGTTCATGATCTGGATCATTAAAATACATAATTTATAGTTTGTGGGCTATAGACACCTGAAGCAGTTTTACTACCAGAAACCCCACTGCAGGAACATACATGTGCACGTGTATGTGTGTGCATGTATATGTATGCGTGTGGGCATATGAATGTTTATGAGCGAGTGTGAGTGTGTGTGTGTATATATATATATATATACATATATATATATATACATATATAAATATATACATATATATGTATATATATATAGAGATGCATCTATATATATATATATATATATATATATATATTATATATATATATATACATGCACATACATATATAAATATATACATACATATACATACAGAGATACATGTAAAAATACATAGATATATATATATATATATACACACACATACATATATAAACATAAAATATACATATACATACATGCATACTTACCTACATACATATATGCATGTATATATACATATTTATTTAGTTATATATATATATATATATATATATATATATATATATATATATATATATATATACATGCATACATACATGCATACATTCATACATGCCTACATATATATATATATGTGCATGTGTGTGTGTGTGTATTGCAATGAATCAGAAATTAGGAATAAAATTGACTTTAATGTTCAATTTTGTTGCATTTTAGCAATATAATATGGAAATATGTTCAATTTACTTAGATTTTAGCAATGAAATATGTAACGAAAATAAATAAATAAAAAAAAGACACTTTTGTAACAGATCGAACTTTTCAAAGCACTTTTGTAAGAAAAAAAAGTTCTGATGATCCAATACACACATAAAATTTTCCTAAAGGTAAACATATGACTAATTCAAAAATACATATAAATACGATTTTTATAACAAATTTTCTTTTAATTCTTAACTTATGGAAAATTCTTTACTTATGGAAAAAATTCTTTACTTATGGTAAGATATTTACCATGGATTGCTAATCATTTTAGAAAAAAAATTTATTTTTCTCTCCTCCGCAATTTTGTTTCAGTATTCTGATCTTCGGAAGAGAAATTATCTCAAAGATAATTTTTGGCAGTTTCAAAAAGCTTCCTTGTGAGGTTTGCTTCATATCTTTTACATACAAATAATTAAAGAGATCTTTTTCTTCATATTGCATCCATTTTGTCTTTATATATTCCTTTATTATTTTTTTACTAATTTCAGTCATTGGACAACATCCATGCTGGAACTCTTGTTTTTAAGAGTTTTACTTAATAATATCAAGACTGAGTCTTTATCTTTCATTTTTTATCTGTCATTACACTATAGCCATGTTGGGGCACTGCCTTGAAGAGTTTTAGTCAGCACGAATCAACCCCTGTACATATTTTTTTTAAAGTCTGGTATTTATTTCATTGGTCTCTTTTGCTAAATCACTAGGTTACAGGATTGTAAACACACCAACATCAGTTGTAAAGTTATAGGGGACAAACACACATACATATCCAACCCTTGCTAGCATGGAGGGTGGACATTAAACGATGATGATGTCCAACCCATGCCATTTAATGATGATAATAATGATACGCACACACATAATGGGTTTCTTTCAGTTTCCATCTACCACCCTGACACTTGCCAATGTGTAAATTCACTTATCAAGCTATCCAACTATTAAAACTGGTAGAATTGACATCATGAAATGTTCATCTTATGATAATGTTGATTTAGAAATGAAGGCAGTGATGAACAATTTATAGTCAACAATTTTTTTTACCTTCCTTGAAATATCATATTGAAATCATTTATGTTGGCAAATATGTCACTAAGGAAAAAATATCACATTTTGTAGCAATCAGTGAAGTAGACAGTAAAGTATTTTGAAGATAAAATTATATTGTATCAACAAGTTCAACAAATGGATCACAGAGTTGCCTTCTGAAAACCATTCAACTTTAGTGTCATACAAAAGCCTCACATAGTCATCATCATTATCAAGGCACAGTTCGACAGAAAATTTGCTCAAAGAATTTAATTTTAGCTTGTTCACAGTTTTAGTAGCTAACATCACTAGGCCTATCATAGATATTTTAGACACTAAATGATACCAGTGAGCCACACAGTGAACTCTTAAATCAGGATGCAAAAGTTCAAGTTTTAACACAGAAGAGACATGTCTGTATCAACCTACTATAGCAGGTGCTTCCTCAGATGCACAGGTAACAATGTCATTCAATGCAATGTTATGACCACTAAAAAATAGATTCAATAAATTTTAAATAGATATACCTTTTCAGTCAAGCAACAATTGATCAGGGAACAGTATCTCTTCACAAAGGTGAACATTTTCATTAAAAAGCAAACATACACCATCATCGTTCATCAACTTGTATGGAAAATTCAGGACTCTGAAGATTGTGGATGAGTTAATGTTTGACATCAGTGGCTATTTCCTTTATACAGCAAGAAATTGTGTTATTACAAAGTGGAATTATCTTGATAATTGTGTCAGGCTTCTTATGCAATACAGTTAGGTCAAAGTAATGTTTGATACTGACCTTTGCAACCAGTAACACAATGTTGTACAATACAATCATCCTATTATCTTGTGGTGTAGTTGCTTTCTGAAATTCTGAGATCGATGTTTCTGCTTTATAAATGAGGTCTTAAGTTGTAAGAAATATGACAAAGGTTTTTCCTTCCGGTCAGCATGCTTAGAATATAAATGCTGCTTTAGGCGTCATGGCTTCATTGCTTAAATTCTGGTTGAACATAAAACATTGAGGTAATTGACAGCTCTGAAGAGAAGTGATTAAGCCATAAGATAAATAATCAATACTGAATTGATGACAATTTTTTTTTTAAATGAAGACATTGGAATGTTTAAAAATCATACAATAGAAACAACAGTTAACAAAATTTTTGTTCGTCAAGTTCTATGGTTCGTCAATGTTTGTCAAGTTCTAAGTTCATTTTCAATAATCCACAACTATAAGATCACAAGACTTGTAATCACTTGGCAATCAATGCAATCCAACTACTTCAAGTGGCTGTGCTTTGAACTGTGAACAGGTTTCTCAGATTTTGTTGGACATTATCGTCCATACTCCCTTTTTGACAGCCTGTTGGCTGAGTTCTAAGAGGTCACTGCGTCTGTCTATATATGTGTGATCTCTTGGTGCTGGCAGTATTGGTGTGTTTATCCTGATATCACTTCTTAATGTTACTAGTAAAATTGTTCTTCATTTGCCCTTACTTGATTTTATTTCCAAAACAATGTTATTTCATTCAAAGAACTATCTGAACGTTATTGCCCCTTCTCGAAATTATAGAAAAAACCAAAACGTCCCTTGTTTGAAGGTATGTTTATATCTTATCTAGTTATGTGGCCCAGTTATTTCCATTTAGCCTCATGTTTTTTATGTTGTTTTGTTTTTTTTAATCATGTTCTTTGAATATTTTTCCGGTAAAAAGGTGTTGAAATACTTTCTTGATACTCAAACTCCTATCACCCACCAAAATTTCCAATCACCTACCATTTTCTGATCAGTTGCTCATCACCCACCAAACAGTGGAAATTGTCCACTGGTAGGTAATATCACCAAGGCTGGGAGAACCTTGGGATTGAGGAACAGAAAAGTAGATAGGTCAGCAAGTGTGCATGAGTGAAAAATGTGACTGAAGATTAAAGATGGAGATTGAGTTGAACACAGTGAATATCATTTTGGGAAAGGGGAAGTGAAGGAAAAAAATAAGAGTGGGACAGTGAAGAAGAGGTGACAAGGGGCAGTAGTAAAAATAGACAGGTCCTTGGATGGATGGCTCCTTGGATAGGTGTTCTCAAGCACAGTATATCACCATTCATCTCAGTCTCCCATCATCTTCTTCAAGAGGTTTTACATATTGAGGTCATTCTATGCATCTAAAGGAATATAATCTTGTTTTACTTTATATATATGTATATCTATAGATGTATGTATAAGTATATGTGTGTGTTTGTATGTGTGTATGTGCATACACAATCATGCATGTACAAGTGCAAATGTATATATGTATGCTTATATATATATATATATATATATACTGTATTTATATACATTACCACTCTCATTTATGCGTCATCATCATCATCGTCATCGTCATCATTCTTTAACGTCTGTTTTTCATGCTGGCATTGGTTGGACAGTTTGACTGAGGTCTGGAAAGCCAGCGGCTGCACCAGGCTCCAATTTGATCTGGCAAGGTTTCTACAGCTGGATGCCAGGGAAAAGGGTAAAGAACCCCTTCAGTCATGAATGACCATGGGATTGCACCTAGAAAGTTACCCACCAAGCACAAGTCCAAGCATGGTTGTTTATTGTAGACTAGCAGTCACCCATGCATACCAGCCTCCCCTCTCCACTCCACTAAGGTTATTCAAGGGACAGGCTAGTATAGCTTGACACCAGTGACATCACAACTCATTTCTACTGAGATGCTCTCTTACCCTTTATGTGTGTGCAAATATGCACAAATTTTGCTTCTTTGTGTATCTATGTATTTACTTTATTTAACAGCATAACAGGCAAACTATTTGGAAAATATGAATTATCCACATGATATTGCATTTGTTTTATTATTTCTTGCAGAACTATCCAGGGATATACTATTATCACCAGTATATAAATCTACAAATCCTCAATCTGTTACTAGTTTGATAAGCACTAACATGAAACTCTCAGCATTTGAATCAGTCAATTGCTTCTGAATTGAACCAGCCAGGATCCCTGGTCTGGTGGTACGTAAAAAGCACTATCCGACTCGTGGCCAATGCCAGTGCCGCTTCGACTGGCTTCCGTGCTGGTGGCACATAAAATACACCAATCCGACCATGGCCGTTGCCAGCCTCGCCTGGCACCTGTGCAGGTGGCACATAAAAAAAGCACCCACTACACTCACGGAGTGGTTGGCGTTAGGAAGGGCATCCAGCTGTAGAAACATTGCCAGATAAGACTGGAGCCTGGTGCAGCCTTCTAGCTTCCCAGATCCCCGGTCGAACCGTCCAACCCATGCTAGCATGGAGAACGGACGTTAAACGATGATGATGATGATGATATATATTTTAAAAATTATTATAAGCAGTTACAAGTTCTCTCTCCTGTCACTATGTGTAAATGTGGGCTTATGCAGCTTCAAGGGTTTTAACTCCTATTTCTAGTAGTATAAATGCTATTCTGCACCCTCTTTCACAATTAATGACATTGAAATTTTCCCTTTATGGATTTATATTGCGTATAGCTGCTTATATCAATCTTTAGTATATATATTAGCATTTCACTGAATCAGCCACAAATTTATATGGTAAATATATATAATAGGTGCAGGAGTGGCTGTGTGGTAAGTAGCTTGCTAACCAGCCACATTGTTCCGGGTTCAGTCCCACTGCGTGGCATCTTGGGCAAGTGTCTTCTGCTATAGCCCCAGGCCGACCAATGCCTTGTGAGTGGATTTGGTAGACGGAAACTGAAAGAAGCCTGTCGTATATATGTATACATATATATATGAATATGTGTGTGTGTGTGTTTATGTTTGTCCCCCTAGCATTGCTTGACAACCGATGCTGGTGTGTTTACGTCCCCATCACATAGCGGTTCGGCAAAAGAGACTGATAGAATAAGTACTGGGCTTACAAAGAATAAGTCCCGAGGTCGATTTGCTCGACTAAAGGCGGTGCTCCAGCATGGCCGCAGTCAAATGACTAAAACAAGTAAAAGAGTGAAAGAGTAATGACAGAGGGTTTTAGCTGAATCATCAAAGCAATAGGGACAGACACTGCTGATGAATCTGCAATTAACAGAAGAAATTAAACTAGTGGTTTTCCAACTTTGTTCATAGGACAGTTATCTCTCCTGTCAGTGTATATAAATTTGTGCTTATGCAGTTTTAAGGGTTTTAGCTATTATTTCAAGCAGTATAAGTGCTATTCAGTATCCTCTATCACAATTAGTGACGTTTAATTTTTTCTGATACATATGGATGCAGGCATGGTTGTGTGGTAAGAAGCTTGCTTCCCAGCCACATGGTTCTGAGTTCAGTTCCATTGCATGACATCTTGGACAAATGTTTTTTACTATAACCTCTGGCCGACCAAAGCCTTGTGAGTGGCTTTAGTAGATGGAAATTGAAAGAAGTTCATCGTATATATGTATATATTTGTGTGTCTGTGTTTGTCAATGCCCCTGCACCATTGCTTGACAACTGATATTGGTGTGTTTACATCACCCTTACTAAGGGATTCACCAAAAGAGACCAATAGAATAAGTACTAGGCTTACAAAGAATAAGTCCTGGGGTCGATTTGTTTGACTTTTTAGTCAAAGCACAAATTTATATACACTGACAGGAGAGATAACTGTCCTATGAACAAAGTTGGAAAACCACTAGATTAATTTCTTCTGTTAATTGCAGATTCATCAGCAGTGTCTGTCCCTATTGCTTTGATGATTCAGCTAAAACCCTCTGT
>NC_042999.1:107509707-107582207 GCF_006345805.1 Octopus sinensis
GAAAATTTGTAATTAAGAATTGCAAAGAAAATATTAAATTCATAAAAAATAAAGATGCTCTTCTTTATATTCATTATAAAGAATTTTAAATCTACTTCCAATGTATCAGACACTTGATATTTTCTAGTTCTTCATGAGAGAATGTAGAGAAAACTCACAATCAATAGCAGATTCAATTTATTGAATCAAACTTGGCAGCTAGTTGGTACAGAATCTATATTTTATTCCTTGTAATGAATGCCATGACAATAGCGATTTTAAAATATGTCATAACATTAGAAATTTTCTCTACCTCACCATGGTAAAGCATCTTTATCTCTACGTGATATATATGTGTGTGTATATATATATATATATATTATATATATATATATATAAATATACACACGCATATATGTATGTATACATACACACATGCAGATATATAATATATATGTGCATGCATGCGTATATGTGTGCTGTTAAGAAGCTTCCTTCCAACTAAAAGGCTTTGAGTTCAGTCCCACTGAATAGCACTTTGGTCAAGTGTCTTCAAATACAGCCCTGCACAAAACACCATTTGGTAGTGGATTTGGTTCATATATATATATATATATATATATATATAGAAATATATATATATATATATATGTAAGAAATATATATATATGTAAGAAATTTGAAAAGCTGAACGCGAAACCGGTCATTTCTTCAAAAACTATGTCATTGTATGAAAAAAATTTATAACATTCTTCAGACATAAAGACTCAAATATATATTTTTTAACCTTTTAAAACAAGCCTTCTGTAGTTTTTTCACTTTTTACTATTTTCTCTCTCTCTCTCTCTCTCTCTCTATATATATATATATATATATTATATATATATATATATATATATATATATATATATATATATATATGTATATGTATGTATTGAAAAGGAGAGAAAAAAAAGAGAAGAAAAAAGAGACATATATGCATATACATATGTATATGCATATATGTATATGTGTATGTGAATATGTATATATGTATATGTATATATGTATGCATATATGTATATATATATATGTATGTATATGTGTATATATATATATGTATATATATATATATGTATATATATATGTGTGTATAGATATATGTGTATATATATGTGTATATACATATATGTATATATGTGTATATATATATGTATATGTGTGTGTATATATATATATATATATATATATATATATACACATATATACATATATATGTGTGTATGTATGTATACTTTTTGGTTTACAAAACTGTGTTCCAGGGAAAAAAAATTGTGATGTTGTGGGAGAGAAATGTGTTTGTATGAATGATGGTTCACTGGCAGTTAGTCACTCTGCAAAGATAGGAGCTTGGAAGCACTACTATGAAATACTACTAAATGTAGAGAACTTATGGGAGAATTAGAGTTTGCCTAATGTGGATCCAAAAGCAGAACCAGCTATTTGAATAGACAGAAGCATGGAAGCCAAAGCCTTAAAGGGTATGAAGAGTGGGAAGGCATCTGGCTCATCAGGAATAACCACTGAGATGCTTAAAATATCTGGTAGTGTGGGTTATGGTCCAGTCACCCATATGGTTAATCAGGTTGTACACAAAGGAGCCATACACAATGACTGGTGTAGCAGCACCATATTCAATGCTACAAAGATTAAGGTGACACCTCTGACAGAAATAATTACAGAGACATCAAATTGTTGGATCAGGTGATGAAAGTTATGGAGAGAGTCATAGCCCAACTAATTAGGAAGAGAGTTAGTCTAGATGAGATGCAGTTTGGTTTTGTGCCAGAAAGAAGCACCAGTGATGCTATATTCCTGGTAAGGCAGCTGCAAGAGAAGTACATAGCCAAAAATAAACCACTGTACTTGGCTTTTACTTACATGGAAAGTCTTCGACAGGGTCTTCCACTCCCTTATCTGGTGCTCAATACAGAAACTAGGGATAGACAAGTGATTGGTGAGAGCTGTACAAGCTATGTACAGGGATGCAGTCAGTAAGGTGAGAGTTGGCAACATGTATAGCAATGAATTCAGAGTACAAGAAGGGGTTCAGCAAGTATCATTCCTCAGCTCCCTCTTGTTCATTATAGTCCTCCAGGCAATAACAGAGGAATTTAAGTCATGTTGCTCCTAGGAGCTTCTCTGTGCTGATGACCTTGTTCTTATTGCTGAATCACTACCAGAACTAGAGAAGAAATTTTAGGTGTGGAAGTAAGGTCTAGAACCAAAGGACCTTAGAGTTAATTGAGCAAAACCAAAGCCTTAGTAAGTAGGAAAGCATACAAATTACAAATCTCTTCGGGTAGATGGCCCTGCTCAATATGTAGTAAAAGTGTAGTTAGAAACTCCATAAGATGTATGTGGTGAAAGCTACGGACACATTAAGGGTACAGCAATATCAGAGGAAGGTTAACAGGGAAAATAGTCTTTGTGTGTGGCAGATGTACAGATACAATAAACACTAGAA
Source organism: Octopus sinensis (assembly GCF_006345805.1). Classification (NCBI taxonomy): domain Eukaryota; kingdom Metazoa; phylum Mollusca; class Cephalopoda; order Octopoda; family Octopodidae; genus Octopus; species Octopus sinensis. The sequence goes on from NC_042999.1 coordinate 107,512,193, forward strand.
ATGTACAGACACCATCAAATGATTTACAGACTCCATCAAATGCCAGTGGAGACACCTAGAAGTAGTTGATAGCTTCCATTATCTTGGTGACTGAGTCAGCAGTAAAGGAGGATGCCCTGAGGACATAGGTGGCCGAAGTTCAGAGAGCTTCTACCTCTGTTGATAACAAAAGGCTTCTCCCTCAGAATGAAAGGCAGACTGTATGATGCTTGTGTACAAACAGCTATGTTCCACAACAGTGAAACACAGGCTGTGACCACAGAGGACATGCAAAGGCTTGAAAGAAATGAAGCTAGTATGCTTCACTGAATGTGCTATGTCAGTGTACATATACAACAGAGTGTAAGTGTCTTGAGAGAAAAATTGGGCATAAGAGGTATCAGATGTTGTGTACAAGAGAGACAAATATACAGGTATGGTCATGTGATGCATATGGACAAAGACAGTTGTGTAAAGAAGTACTGATCTCTAACTGAGGAGAGAACTTGTGGAAGAGGAAGACATGGGACAAGGTAGTGAAGCATGATCTTCGAATGTTAGGCCTTACAGAGGCAATGACAAATGACCAAGACCCTTAGTGATATACTGTGCTTAAGAAGACACAAGCCAAGTGAAATCATTGTTATGGTTGCTACAAGTGTCATGTAAAAGTTACCTGTGAAATTGTAATCGTGACCATTGTCAATAGTATGATCATCAAATGTTAGGTCTTGCAAAGGCATGGGATGATCTTTGAATGTTGGGCCTCATGGAGGTGATGACAATTGATGGCAACTTTTGGCAATATGTAGTGCTTGGAAAGACTCATCAAGCCAAGTGAAATCATAGTTGTGGCCATTGCTAGTGTCATGTAAATGGTATCACATAAAAAGCACCCATTCCACTCCTGGACTGATTGATGTTAAGAAGGGCATACAGCCATAGAAACCATGGCAAATCAGACTGGAACCTGGTGCAATACTCTGGCTTACCACTCCCAGTCAAACCATATAACCCATGCCAGCATGGAAAGTAAATACTAAATGATGATTATGATGATGATGATATTTTTTTAATAGTGACACTTTTGGGAAAATTTTGTAGCTTTAATAAAAGCATATTATTCTACCTTTGGTATTCGAGTACTCTTTCTTCTGCCTTGTTTTGTACTAATGTGCTCACCTGTGTGTGTATATATGTGTGTAGATACACACACACACATATATATATATATATATATATATATATATATATATATATATATATTAATATTTTGCATAAGCATAACAAGACTAATAACCTGGTGTAGAACTCATGTATGTATAGTCCAGAACACAACGTTAGATGAGTATAAAGAGCTAATGAGAACAAAGAGATGACACTGGAAAAAACAAGCGTTATGTAATGAACTTCATTAGCTTACTACTGTTTCTGCTATTAGAAGCGTTGGACACTTAGTTGATTACCAACATAACATCATATATATTTCTTTACTACCCACAAGGTGCTAAACACAGAGAGGACAAACAAACGGATTAAGTCGATTATATCGACCCCAGTGCATAACTGGTACTTATTTAATCGACCCCGAAAGGATGAAAGGTAAAGTCGACCTCGGCGGAATTTGAACTCACAACGTAGCGGCAGAGAAAATACGGCTACGCATTTCGCCCGGCGTGCTAATGTCTCTGCCAGCTCGCCGCCTTAACATCATATAGTTTCATTGGAGCCTTGAATATGAAATGCACTTTATTTGGGAAAATTACATTTTTGGAACATACAGATATTCTGAGTGAGAAAGTCTATGTTGATGCCTATGGAAGATTCTGTCCAAAATTCTGTGCCAAAAATGTAATTTTCACAAATAAAGTGCACTTCATATTCAACGTTCGAATGAAGCTACAAGATGTTATCCAGGTACCCAATTAAGAGTCCACTACACCTTATAGCAGAAACAGGTGTAAGCTAATGGAGTTTGTTACATAACCTTGTCTTTTCTGGTGTCATCAATTTCTTTGAAGATAAGACCTGTTAGGGGCTTTAAAACTTTAAGTAGCATGGAATTTGAATCAAACTGTTCTGATCCATATGTGTTGAGTGCCCTTCTTTCATTCATTCACTCGCTCCTATATATGTGTGTGTGTATGTGTATGTATACACACACATATATGTATAATATGTATGAATGATATATGTATGTCACATATATATGTATATATTGTATGTTGGTAATCCATAAATCAAACTTCACAAAAAACAGTCTATGTAAAGAGAATGGGCTAGGTATATTTTTATACCATCAAAAAACATTATTAGTGTTTGTGACATATCTGATCACCAGTTTTGCATCAAATATTGCAATTAGGACGTCAATATCGTCTACAGGCAATATTGTTTTCAAAACAAATGGAGACATTGTGATTACACTCTGTACTCAATACTTTATTCTGAAGAGCATATGTATATAGATAAAGTTCTAACACCAGGCTGTTAGAATCACTATGTCTAAGTGTTCACTTATATTATATTATATTATATATATATATATATATGTATACTGGAGTAAACACATAAATGTGAAACAAGGTGGAGAAAAGAGTACTCAAATACCAGTGGTAGAGTAATATGCTTTATTTAAAGCAGCAGAAAATTCAACAAAACCTATTACTCTGAGTTTCACGTTCCCGTTCGTCAGACAGTTTAAGCAACAAACCATCATATAGCAAAAACTGTCCGACGAACGGGAACGTGAAACTCAGAGTAACAGGTTTTGTTGAATTTTCTGCTGCTTTAAATAAAGTATATATATGTATATGTATATATAATATGTGTGGCTTAGTGAAATACTTTCTTACAGGTTCGGATATACCTCAAGCAAATTGGAACTGGTAACAAGTTTTATTCATATACATCACTGCTTAGCAGTGTTACCCCATATATACGAAGGGCTATCCTAAAGAAACCAGAATTTTGCAATATTATCTTATTCACTTAGTTTTACATCTTTACATGTTTATCGCCTTCAAAGAATTCTCTATTTGAAGCAATGGATCAGTCCAGGCACATTTTACTCTGTTGGAAGCAGTGCTGGAACTCTTGTGAAGTGATGCTTTTTAATGTCTTGCTATCATGAAAGAAAAAGTAAAAAGGCGTGCTATAGAAGAATAAGACTTGTAATGAAAACTGAAAACTGAACATAACTTTAAAAATTGCTTAGAAGTCATTAACACCCAGGCACTTCCAGTAGCCCAGTACAGTTTTAATATCATTAATTGGAATCCTTTGGAACTCCAACACATAGACAGGAGACAAGGAAACTATTAGCATCTAATAAAATGCACCATCATAAGGCAGACGCTGACCATCAGGACCTATCTAGAAGCATTGGGGGAAGAGGAATGATGCAATTAAAACTTTACTATAGGAATGAACAAGTACTTATTTAATACAAAGGACTGGATGCTGCAGCTTTTATGCAAAGATGAAAACAGCAAGAAATCACATTCTATTGTCAAGGGAGCTTGTAAATTTACAAGGAAACTTGATGTGAACCCTGAATTAGATGAAGAATCCTATATCACTGCTATCAAACAAGCAAAACAAATCAAACTGAATGCTAAAAAGAATGGACAGAAGTAACATGAGGAATGGTGGTGCCATAGGTCCTAGCATCATCATCATCATCATCATCATATGAATAATATATTCTTCAAAGTCAAAATATCTATGATAACCAAGCAACAAACCATCAGTGGCTGAGGAGCTTAGGATTGAAGCAAGAAATTGAAGGCACAAGATCAGAGCTTGTCACCAGAAATTACCAAGCTAATGTCCTAAAAAATGGTGCTGACCCAAAAGGCAGATTCTGTCACATTTGATGAAACAATTGACCATCTTGTTTCAGACTGTCTAAATGAATATAAAAATTGCTACGATAGAGTTGGACCATATTTACATTGAAAAATATGCAAACACTATCAAACCAACACTCCTGCTAAGTGGTATGAACACCACCCAGAGCCAGTGGTTGAAGGTAAAAACGTTGCCACCAACTGGGATTTTCTTGTGAACATTGATAGAACAGTCAAAATTAATCATTTTTGCTCAGTACCACTGATTTGCTTGTTAGTTACTTGACCTTAACCAGTTGTGCTTGTCCCTTAGTAGCTGCTTATGGATAGACACTGCAGTCCCTGCTGACAAGAATATTACCCAAAAACGAAGTGGAGAAACTGTCGAAGTACAAAGATCTTGAAATTGAAGAATTCAAGATGTGAAGTATGAAGATAAAAGCAATACCAATAATAATTGGAGCATTGGGTATGATAAAAAATGTATGAACAAAAATAGAGGCAGCCATACCTGGATATGCAATATTACACACTCTCCAAAAAGTAGCCCTACTAGGAACAGACCACATTCTATGCAAGACACTATCATCATCATTGTTCGACCGTGGTCGAGACAATGGAATTTACCATGCTACGCTAGACTTCACGGTCCATCATGGCATTACGGAGGTCCTGTTGCTGGATGCCTGTATCCCTGGAGATTACATCAGGGTAGGAGAGTGTGCGCCCTCTGGTATATTCTTTTACCCAAAGTCAGGAACTTTTTGGCACCCCATTGTACTATTGAAATTATAGTGTCTTCCATGAAAAGACTATGGAAGGCACTATAATTTCAATAGTACAATGGGATGCCAAAAAGTTCCTGACTTTGGGTAAAAGAATATACAGGAATGATCAATCAATTCTGATTTTATTCAACATATTCCCCTCTCAGATTCACACACTTATTGCAGCAATCCTTCAGTTTTTCTAAGCCCTGTAAAAGAACTCAGAAGGTTGGGTCTCCAACCAGGCCTTTCATGATACTCTAAAATCCAGGAACTTTTCAGCACCCCCTCATACAATCCAGATAAAAAAAAACCACAAATGCAAGACACTCTATACTGTAAATACCCAATAAAATAAACAACCCCAACAACATGTACTCTATAGGTGGGATACCCAACTAGAGAACACAATTCACATTATGCACACAACACACATTACAAACACTAATAAAACAAGCGATTCAAGCAAAACCCCATAACAAAACAGACATGCAAGAGAGTACCAAGAAGAGTTTGTACTCCTCCAATACTAACAAAAACAAGAATAAACAGCACTACATACATCTCAACATGGAAATGTACCAGTTGATGCAGCAGAAATTTGCCTAAAGCTATCAAATATCAAATATCAAAAAAATAAAATAAAATAATAATAATAGTAATAATAATAATAATAATATTAATAATAATAATATTAATATTAATAATAATAATAATAATAATAATGATAATAATAATATTAATAATATAATAATGATAATAATAATAATAATAATGATAATGATAGTAATAATAATAACGATAGTAATAATAATAATATATTAATAATAATAATAATATTAATAATAATAATAATAATAATAATAATAATAATAATAATATAATATAATAATAATAATAATAATAATAATGATAATAATAATATTAATAATAATAATAATGATAATAATAATAATAATAATGATAATGATAGTAATAATAATAACGATAGTAATAATAATAATAATATTAATAATAATAATAATATTAATAATAATAATAATAATAATAATAATAATAATAATGAATGTCCTGATGCAGTACCAGGCAGTGGCTCTCATGGCGTCTCATCAAAACTGATTGGACGTATTATCATGTACATGTTTTGTCTTGGCATAAAAGATGGGCTACTGCAAATATTTTCTCAATACCACAGATTTGCTTGTTAGTTACTTGACCTTAACCAGTTGAGCATCTACCTTAGTGGTTGATGATATGTGTATCTCTCTTCACAAACAGATTTAGTGAGGGAGAATCATAGCCATGTGTTGAGAGGAATTCTTTAGGGTTTGATAATTCACCTCTAGAAACATGGGTGGTTTGTTTATCATCCTTAAAAAACTTTATTCAGGGACACTTTGAGGAGGATGGGCTACTCAAGCTGAAGAAAATTCTAACTGGGCCCTACATGCAAGGTCATGTGCTATTTATCTTGATATAAAATCACCATATCACACACACCTGGTTATCCTGCATGCGCCTCATGTGCCCTTATCAGATGGGTAGTCATGATGGTTATATTGGGCTTTGTATATTTGTACCCCAGTGTAACCTTGATAGCATGCACTGCTTTTTCACTCAATAATAATAATACAGAGCAAAATGAAGTCCAGTTTTCTGTGGAGAAAATGCAGAAGCAATAAAAGTTGTTAAACAACTAAAATCCAAACTAAAACTACAACAAAATACCATGATAATACAATGGCAAGTACTGGAATAAGCTAAACAGAAAAGAAATAGACAAAGCAAAATCCCAACAAAAGTTGAGAAGCTCAGGATTCAAAGCAGTGAATGAAGAATTTTTATGTGCAGCATATGATCAAAGCCTCCCCACCAGAAACCATTAAAAACACATAATGAAGATAGAATCAATAAATTCTTGCAGAATATGTGGTGATGAGGAAGAAACAAATTAATCATATTATCTCTAACTTCCCAGTCATAGCTAAGAAGTAGTATATCTACAGACATAATAGAATTGGGACCTACATACACAGGAAGCTATGTCAGCACTATGGAATGGCAGCAGTAAAAATAGTGTAAACATTCCCAGAAAAGGTCTCAGAAAATGACAAACCAACCATATTCTGGGATATGCCAATACACACAGATAGATAGATAGATCAAGGTTAATAGACCAGATATTGTCATCAGAGACCTTCAAGTAAGAAAATGCCTTCTAATTGACATATGAGCCCCAACAGATTCTTTTATTCTTTTATTTGTTTCAGTTATTTTACTGTGGCCATGCTGGGGCACCTCCTTTAGTTGAACAAATCAACCCCAGGACTTATTCTTTGTAAACCTAGTACTTATTCTATCTGGCTCTTTGCTGAACCACTAGGTTATGGGGATGCAAACACACCAACATCAGTTGTCAAGCAATGGTGGGGGACAAATACAGACACATGAACACACACACACACAAACACACACACATATACGATGGGCTTCTTTCAGTTTCCATCTACCAAAACCACTCACAAGGTTTTGGTCTGCCTGAGGCTATAGTTGAAGATACTTTCGCAAGGTGCCATGAAGTGGGACTGAACCTGTAACCATGAGGTTGGTAAGTAAGCTATTTACCACGCAGCTATTCCTGCATCTGACAAAATTTATCTATAAAAAAAGACAGAGAAACTCTCGAAATACAGATGTCTGGAAATACAGATAACCCAAATGAGGAGCCTGGAAATAGAAATAATCCCCATAATAATTGGTGCATTAAGTATAGTAAAAAAACATGCAGACAAATACATAACCAAAACACCAGGACAAACATATATAACATACAGAAAATAACGCTGCTAGCCACTGTAAACATCCTACATAAAGTACTTTCAATAAAGTAAAAATAATAAAAACTAAAACAGCATAAATCCAAGGCACACAGAGCTGTGCTCAGTAGTGCAGTAAAAGCACATGATAAAAATAAGACTACTGAATAATAATAATAATGATGATTATGATGACAAAAACAACAGCAATAATAATAATAATAATAATAATAATAATAATAATAATAATAATAATAATAATAATGATAATAATAATAATAATAATCGTTTCTACTATAGGCACAAGACCTGAAATTTAGGGGAAGGGTTAGTCAATCACAAAACTCATCTGGTACTTATTTTATCGATACCAAAAGGATGAAAACCAAAGCCAAGCATGGCAGAATTTCAGCTCAGAACGAGGAGATGGACGAAATGCTGCTAATCATTTTGCCTAGTGTGCCAATGATTCTGCCAGCTCACCACCTTAATAATAATAATAATAATAATAATAATAATAATGATGATGATGATGATGATGATGATGATGATGATGATGATGATGATGGTGGTGGTGGTGGTGGTGGTGGTGGTGGTGGTGGTGGTGGTGAGGATGATGATGATGATGATGATGATGATAAAAATAATAATAATAATAATAAGAGTAATAATAATAATGATAATGATAATAATGATAATAATGATGATAATAATGATAATAATGATAATAATAATAATAAGAGTAATAATAATAATGATAATGATAATGATAATAATGATGATAATAATGATAATAATAATAATAATAATAATAATAATAATAATAATAATAATAATAATAATCCCTTCTACTAAAGGCACAAGGCCTGAAATTTGTGGGGAGGAGACTAGTCGATTACATCAACCCCAATGTTTCACTGGTTCTTAATTTATCGGCCATGAAAGAATGAAAGGTAAATTTGACCTTGGTGGAATTTGAACTCAGAATGTAAAGACAGACAAAATGCTGCAAAACATTTTGCCCAGAGCAGAAACAATTCTACCAGCTTACCATCTTATATGGAGGCATATAGCCTAGTGGTTAGAGCAGTGGACTCGCAGTCCCAGCTTGTAACATGGATATTAAATCATGATGACAATAATGATTATATACATACATATGTATGTATATATGTATGTCATTGTTTAGTTTTATTTCAAGATTTCTTGCCAATGGAGAAAAAGCTGGTTTCTAACCTAGATCCAAGGCTCTTTCATTGGAATTTCAACATCAATAGGATAGTTTTGCATGTATGTATGTATGTATGTATGTGTAGGTATATATGTATGTATGTATGTATGTATGTATGTATGTATGTATGTATGTATGTGTGTATGTATGTATATGTATGTATGTATGTATGTATTTATGTATGTATGTATGTATGTATGTATGTATGTATGTATGTATGTGTGTATGTATGTTTTGTTTTATGTATATATTCTCATGCATATATTTGCATATCTAGACATGCTCATATATGTTTTAATGACAAATTTCTGGAAAATTTTACAGATTTTTACAGTTCCAGTGATGGATTGGATCTGTAGTTTTCGAATTAGCTTTCTTCTTTCTGGTTTTAAGTAGCATAATTTCTCAAGAATGGTATTTAGGCAGTGTGTTACATATCCCAGGGCCCTAATAATTACAGGTACAAATCTGAACTTGTAATCTGGACAGAGTAACTGCAGATTTCTAAATAGTTCAGCTAAGGTATTCTCTTTTTCACTGATCTTCAGCTTTACGTTAATATCCACTTGGCAGCTAATTTCCACAACTGTGCATAGTTTCTCTTCTCTATCCCAAACCATTATATCAGATCTGTTGTGCCTACATTTTATTGAGGTCTTCCCTGGGACATTCCACCAGTACTCCTTTTCATTATGAGTGGCTATGGCTGTGTATATATGTATGTCTCTTCTATTGTTTAATTATAATAAATGTTCCACTGAGGAGGGAGCCAGTTTCCAACAATGATACAAAGATCCATCTTTGGTAGTTAACACAGACAAATTCACACTTGGAACTTTGAGAAAAGTCTTGCATATTTTGGCTTCCACTCATAGATTGTACTTGTAATGTACGAATTAGTCAGTTGGTTTCTCTCTCTGAAAATCCTAATTTATCCAGATTCTCCCTTAAGCATTTACTAACAAAGTGCTTCAATTATTATTGGTATGTATATGAATTCATAATCAGAATATAGAAGCTGAAGGTTTCGAAGCAGTTGTCAATAAATATCCTCTTTTTCCTTGATTTTCAATGGGATGCTTATATCTACAGGGCTGCTGACCTCTATGATGGTATATACCTTTGCCCCTCTGTCCCAAACAGCAATATAGCCTGTTATGTTTACATTTGACAGAAATTTTGATAGTAAGTTTATTTCAGGACAGTATTTTTTGTGGATAGCATTGTAAATTGTTTTAGCAACATCATACCGCATTGGGAGGTAGTACCATGACAACACTTTAGGGCATCTGCTAATCACATGCACGATGTCTTCCACAGAGACATGACATAGCCTCCACATGCAGTTGCACCTTTGGATTACAAGAGTGTCACTATCTCTCTTGTTCACCAGGTGTATATGTATTTATATATATGTGTGTTTTTCTTCATTATTCACCCTTTCATGGGAAAGGTTACTAAATCTGTGATTATTTCTAATATTTCCGCGCAAGTTTATATCAGTATCTTAAACAATGCTTTAGTTTGTTACCTCAAATCCTAATACTTTTCATAACATCTATAACATGTTACCACAATTACAAAAATAATTTTTTCTAAAAAAACTTTATTGCATTTTTACTGTTTCTTTACATGTTCTTTTGCAATGTTTCAGAAGTTTTATTGTTGTTTTTCAATGAAATAGTTTTATTTTTTATTTTATTTTATTTTATTTTATTTTTGTTGTTGTTATTGCAGACTTGGACAACTGTATATTTGAATAGCAATTGTTTTTATGGATGATAACCCTTTCTTATTGTTAAGCACTCAGCCATAAATCAGATGAGGAACCTGTTTTGTCAGCCAGGCAGTTTGAGGAAAGCAGAGCGCAAAGTATTGTGCAATGCCCGGAAGCATATAACACAATGAGTTTCAGTAGGTTTACAATTCCTGACCATGTGATTTACTGTCTTAATCTTGCAGTCATTGTTCCTATTATAAATACAGAAACTTTATATGGGTTTTTCTTACATTTTTCTTTCTTAAAAAAAAAAATTAAAAAATAAATAATTAAAAACTTTTAGTCATACCTAAGAAAAATGTACATCTCCAAATCAAAGAACTTTTTCTGTCCATTAAAACAAAATATATATACGTATATAAAATGAAAATAGTTACAAAAAATACCATAGAATTATTGTATTAATGGCCTATTTCTCACCTTTCAAGATGTTTAGACGTTATAAACATGAATGGATGTATTTGATATTGATTAAGCAATGATAAAATGTGACAGCTAACTAAAATCCTTTTAGGCATTGAGATTTCACTTAAAGTATGCCATCCTTTCTATCTTTTTTACATAGTCATCTAGAAGAAAAGAAGAAGAGAACAAGTACTCATGCACAAACTGTCTTGTATGTATGCCCATTTGTGTATATACGTCTGTGTTTGTACATGTGTGTATGTATGCATGTATGTATGAATATATGTGTGCATATATATATATGTGTATGTATATATGTATTTGCATGTGTATGTATCTATGCATAGACGCATAAAACATACACATGCATATTAACACATAGACACATACGCAAATACATACATGCACGTGTTATGGGTATGGCATCTTTACAGTGAAATGTGGTTTGTTTTACTCTTTTCCTCTTTCTCTATTAGAATGTTTCAAATATGATTTAGAAATTATTATTGAGAATATTTGAATAAAAGTACAAAAACTATTGAATTTTATCGATTCTTTTCAGGTTAACTTCCACAAATATGCTCATTCTTTTATCAAAATATGCTCATGTGTGAATGTGTGTATTTGTGTATGTGTATATATGCATATAAGCATGTTTGTGTGTGTGTGTGTATTTATATGACATGTTTTCATATATGTATATACATATGTTTATATGTAATATACTGAAATATGAAGAGGAAGGCTAACAGAGAAATGGGTGAGAGACAAAGAAAGTGTTAAACAGATCAAGAAATAGGTACACTAATGTACTTTTGCTCATTTTAATGTGTGAAATTGCACACAAACACACACACACACACACACATCCTTATGATTTTCTGAATAGATCTACATATATACATCATTTTCTAGATTTACATGTTAGTTAAAAATAAAATAACTTTTATAAAATACAAGTTGTAAATAGATGGTACACCCATATACCTACCTGCATACACATACGCAACTATAACCACTATTATTTATTTTGATTGCACTTTTTTTCTGACTTATAGGTGCGTAACTGATAAAGTATACACACACATGCACACACACACACACACACACACACACACACACACACACACACACACACACATATATATATATTATTGATAATTGGCATAAGTTACAGAGTGACTCAAGGGCCAAGAGTTTCGTGTGTTGGCACTTATAGACACATGAAACAATTGGCCCTTGAGTTAGTCTGTAACTTCAACCAATTATTAATAAAGAAACACACATATACTCATGTTGTGAATTCTGTTTTCCTGCCTGCATCATCAAACCTATAAATGTGTGTGTGTGCGTGTGTGTGTGGGGGTGGGGGTGCGTGTGTGTGTGTGTGTGTGTATTTGGGTGTGGGTGTGGATGTATCATATTTATTTATAAATTGAAGTCAAAAATTTCAATTTCAAATGACTTCCTTTTAGCATAATGTTTGATGATAATTATCTTTATTTAATCTTTGAATGCTAAAATCAAGGTTGGGCATCTCCTTTTGCTTTATAAACACACTTGTTCTTCCTATACCTACCTACATATCTACCTACCTACCTTCCTTCCTGCATACACGCATACATACATATTTACATACACACACAAACAAACTTATACACAAATATATATATAGGTTTATGTGTGTGTATTTAAATATAAATATATATATATGTATACATATATAGTAAGAATTGTAAAGTATATTAAAACTGATGTTTTACATAATGCAAACAGTATCTAATGTAGAACTCAATAGACTAGGTAGAGCAGATAAGTACATTTAATATAAAAATGTTGACAGCTTACTCCGAATTCCATCTTGAGCTCAAACTAAGCTTGAACAAAACTCAAAGTAGATGATCAATTGATTATATAATAAGCACATAGACACACACACTGACTAATACATACACATACACATGCACACAAGCATGAACGCACACATACACATGCATACACACATATACAGACATATATATACACACAAATAAAAGAACATAAGTCATTATTGTTGTTTGAAATAACATTAATGAAGCAATGTTTACATCATAATCTTAGTCTTAGTTTCTCCCACAACCATGAAGCATGAGAGATATCAAGCCAGCATAATCACATGCCCTGTGAAGAGCCTGCTCTGAGGTCAAAATGTCCTTCACAGTCCTCAACCAAGTCTTGATTGTCCGCCTTACCCATCTGGCTTCCACTCTCACTGTTTTTTTTTTTTTGTTTTCCATAACACTGGCTTTTGCATAACACATGGATGAGAATCCTACAACATTTCATCATGATGGTATCCCAAAGGTTACTCAGACCAACTCTTTCGGCCATTACTTCATTCCTGGTGTGGTTGTACCTTGAATTTTTTAGAATGGACCAAAGGCACTTTCTTAGGAATATGTCACTAGTTTTATAGAATTTGCTTCACTTTTCTTACATCTCATAAGCATAAATCCCCATCTGCATAATTATGGATGAATACAAATGGAGTTTGGTGCCTTGATTGGGTGCCATGATGGGTCACATAGGTTTCAGGTGTTAAGAACTGCTGCATCTCTGCTGAATTTCATCACTTCATCACTTTCTGAGTTTCTATCATAAGCTATTGTCTAAATAAGCCACTCCACTTAACACTTCACTCCCCAGTCCAAGGAACTTTGTTTTGCAACTTACTTGGTGACCCCACCGGTGCTGGTGGCATGAAAAATGCACCCAGTACACTCTGTAAAGTGGTTAGCATTGGGAAAAATATCCAGCAGTAGAAATCAGGTCAAAACAGACAATAAAGCTTATCACAGTCCTCTAGACTGCCAGCTTTTGTCAAACCACCCTACCCATGCCAACATGGAAAAACAGACGTTAGATGATGATGATGATGATGATGATGATGATGATGATGATGATAATGTTGATGATAATGACGACGACAATAATAATGATGATGATTTGATGAGCTCCTGAGTCTGTATACATAGTACAGGTATTTGTTGACTTAAGTGTAAGATGACTATCAGTGAATATAAAGAGCTTTATTAGCAACACAACATACAGATGTACATACATATTGAAGATATAGGGAGTAGACAATGTATTGATATTTCATATATTGATATTTCATCTCCATGTAGGCCATACAGAAACAGATTATACAGATGTTGTACTGATAATTATTATTGTGATCTAGAAGAACAAATGATAAAAATAATAACATCGTTGATGTAACATTAAGCCTTGCCATTATATTGCTATTGTTGTTGATAGTGATGGTAGTAGTAGTAGTAGTAGTATAGTAGTAGTAGTAGTAGTAGTAGTAGTAGTAGTGGTGGTGGTGGTGGTGGTGGTGGTGGTGGTGGTGGTGGTGGTGGTGGTGGTGGTGGTGGTGGTTGTGGTGGTGGTAGTGTTTAGCCCTGTGTTGACCTCTGATCCAGTAAACCTATGATTAAAGACAATCAAGCTGTGACTATCCTCATCCTGTTTATTTTTTAAATATTATATAAGGCAAAGTGGCCGAGCTCCTGGGCCTCATGGAGGCCAAATGACTGAGTTCCTTTCAAGTGTTGGGTTTAACAGAGGCTAGGTGGCTGAGGTCCTTTTGAATGGGCCTCGCAGAAGCAAGGTGACTGAGTTCCTTTCAAGTGTTTGGGCCACATGGAGACAAAGTGGCCAAGCTCCCTTCGAGTGTTGGGCCTCATGGAGGCAATGATTAAGACCTTTGGCATTATGTCATGCTTGAGGAGAAGACCCATCAAGCCAAGCAAAATTATAGTCATGGTGGATACCAGTGTCACATAAATGATATCCATGCTGGTGGCACGTAAAAGCACCCATTACACTCTCAGAGTGGTTGGCATTAGGAAGGGCATCCAGCTGTAAAAAACCATGTCAAATCAGACTGGATCCTGGCACAGGCTTTCAGCGTGCCAGCCCAGCCAAACCGTCCAATCCATGCCAGCATAGACAACGGACATTAAATGATGATATAGCATACCTATAATATATTATGAAATTTTGCTTTCCATTTTTTATGACTGTAGAGTATGATTTGAAGGAGATTTAGTTGTTATTTTAGCAGCTCAAACCACTTCATAAAAGTTCCTTGTCAGCACAAATATGAGTGATACTGTATATTATTTATGTAACACAGAACATTAAAAGAGATGGTTTTTGGCTCTCTCTCTCTCACAAGTAGCAAACTGTTAGATTTCTTATGAAGCAGAGAAGTTACTACAAGCAGGCAAGACAATTTTTATGTCGATAAACATCAGCTGTGATAAAACTAGTTGGAAAATGTTGTGCAACATTTATTAGAGCATAGAAGCTTACAAGTGTTTATATTTTGGGTGGGTCTTGTTGAAATGCTTACTTTTTTTTATCTTACATCTCATATGATATTTAGATAACATTTTCTGAGATGTACTGA
The DNA here is from genome assembly GCF_006345805.1 of Octopus sinensis. Lineage (NCBI taxonomy): Eukaryota > Metazoa > Mollusca > Cephalopoda > Octopoda > Octopodidae > Octopus > Octopus sinensis. The sequence continues at coordinate 107,527,481 of NC_042999.1, forward strand.
AAATAGTGTTCTGAATTTTCTGCTGTTGTATGAAGTATAAATTATATGTGTGTGTGTGTGTGTGTGTGTGTGTGTGTGTGTATGTATGTATGTATGTATGTATGTATGTATGCATGCATTCAAGTATATATAAACGTGTGTATGCATGTATGCATGCAAGTATATATAAATGTATGTGTGTGTGTGTGTGTAAATACATACACACACACGCATGTGTGCATGCACACACACACATACATATATATATATAAAATCATTATTTCAGATATGTTATTTTGGCCCTTATCTTTACATTCACCTACATTATACACATGCTCTGTCACCAACATTTTGGATAGTATATTCTAAAGAATTAATTTCATTTTTCATTCTATATACAAATGCATGAGTGGTCTTTTACTGTAAAGGAGAGTATTAACTTCTACTTTTTATTCTTGCTAAGATTGTAATAAATCTAAGATTAAATTTTCCCATTTTATTATTTACCAAAGAGAAAGCTGTGAACTGACTGTATTGTTAACATGCCACACAAAACATTTAGCAGCATTTCATCCGTCTTTAAATTCTGAGATCAAATTCCACTGAAGTCAGCTTTGCCTTTATTCATGTGGGGCTCGGTAAAATAGGTAACAGTCAAGTACTGGGATCAATGTAATCGACTTGCCCCGTCCCTCAAAATCTTTCACCTTGAGCCAAAATTAGAAAAAAATGTTTACTGAAGAGGAAACAATTAACTATAACTTTGTATACTTGCTAACACTGTGATAATTTTAAATTTTATTGTTTTATTATTTGTCTTATTTAAGTTAGAGCATCAAGCTTATGATCATGAGGCTGTGAGTTCGATTCCCAGACCAGGCTGTGTGCTGTGCTCTCGAGCAAGACACTTTATTTCATGTTGCTCCTGTTCACTTAGCTGTAGAAATGAGTTGCAGCATCACTGGTGCCAAGCTGTATCAGCCTTTGCCTTTTCCTTGGATAACATGGAGTGGGGAGGCTGGTATGCATGGGTGACTGCTTGTTTTCCATAAACAACCTTGCCTGGACTTGTGCCTCAGAGGGTAACTTTCTAGGGGCAATCCCATGGTCATTCATGACTGAAGGGGGTCACCTAGGTTAGTCATATTCTAAACTTGTTTGCTTCCTAGTCAAGGAGCAAAGTGTAGAATCTGTAACTTTGCATTTCTTTTTTTCATTTTCAATGCTGATAGAAGAATGGAGAAAGTTATTCTAGGGCTGGAGATCTAGCCAAAATGCCTCTACCAGAGTGAGATCCTTCGAGATGTTCCAGGATCAGATGGTGAGGTTAAGCAACATGATAATGGGTATCTACTTTCCAAGACCTTATAAGGGAGAGACCCAGAACACATATAGCCAGGCCTCTCATCAGGTTCTTTAACAATTTTGATAATCTCCAGCCATGGAGATAATCCAGCCAAGAATAAAAAATGAAGATAACCTGTGTGGAAACTGAACTCAAGTAGCAGAGAACCAGAACAAATATCACAAACCATTTTGCTATAAAGTGTTATCACCTATGCCACTTCAGTACCCAGCAGCTTCATTCTGAATTTACTTCGTTGTAGAAAGTTGTCGTTTATCGGTTTGTTAATGATGTGTAAGTTTTTCTGGCACAGTTCAAATAAAAAGAAAAGAACCTAATGAGGGAATTGCAACATTGTCATCACTTAATCTGCTAAAAATAGTAACTAAATTTCATTCAGACAGCATCCTGCCATTTTAAAGAAAGGACAAATTGGATAATATAATCTTTAGACAAAACCCTGAAATGATGGGTGTTCACGCCTGGAATGCCTTTAGACAAAGATCTGCTCAATCAGGATTGATCTGGAACTAAACAGCAATATGATATAATTTACTGCAACCAATTAAGCTTATATTGAATTCTCATAATAGATTCACTTTTATTCTACCTTTACATCTTCCCAACAAACATCATCATTATCATTGTCATCATTGTCGTAGTCATCATTGTCATTGCCATTGTCATCGTCATGTTCATCATCATCATCATTATCATCATCATCATCACCACTATCCATCTACTTTTTTTGATGCTCATACTTTCTACATAATATAAAAGGTTCCATATATGTGAATTGAGTTTTGTTCCTCCCGGCAAAATCCTTAGAACATTAGAAAACATGTTAGCAGCATTTTGTTATGTACCTCTATATACTTCCAAGGTCAATAAAAGGAAGTACCAGTGAAGTACTAGTGTTGGTTATATATTCCTATAAAAAATCCTAGATGCAAATAATATTTTAAAAGCAGAACACTATCACCAATATTCTGTAAGAGCTTAGATTTATTTTCATGTAAATGGTCAGAAATCTTATTCACTATCCTGATTATATTTTTTAAAATTTTCCTGCTTTAATACTTCTGTCTTTCCTGTTTTGAAGAATAATAGGTGACAGCAAAACGTGAGGAAAAACAAAGCACCATAGAGATGTAATTCTGTAGAGGAAAAACAGGACAAACTATTTTGTCTGAGATTGAGAAAGCATTTTTTCATATTAGTGACTCTGCTGCTGACCAGTTGCTTTGGGAGATTCTTCATCATATAATTACACAATTCCATACTGAGTGTTATATGTGCAAAGTTATTAGATATCCTAAGCAACAATGCATCTCAAGTGGGCATTAAAAATTCCTGTCCACATAGCTGAATAGATTTTGATCTCAAAAAATTAATTAATCTTGCTAACATCAGGAACTACTGTCACAAGAATGCAAACGATTGCAATGATCTAAAACTGAATAGGCTCAGATCAATTTGGCCACAGAACAATGCAAAGGAGAAAAGTTAATGCAAAATTAGTGTCACAGATATATGAAAAGGAGAAAGTTAATGCAAAATTAGTGTCACAGATATATGAAAACAATAAACACAAGTGAGATTGAGGAAAAGCATTCATTATCCTGCATATATGAAAGTCTAGAGCTTATTTTATTAGAATTATTAGAATTTTATTACAATTATTAAACTTTCATTACATTTTTATTACGGTTATTACAATTGTTGTTGTCTAGAAATATTATGTTCCTTATAATTTTAATTCATTAACTGTTAGCATGAATATGAAGTGAAATAAAATTACATACCAGCTTTCAACAGACATTGACTACAACAGACATTGACTGCAATCATTTCACTTGCATTGTATTTATTGTTTTCCTATATCTGTTACACTAATTTTGCATTAACATTCTTCTTTCCTTTGTTCTATGGCCAAATTAATCTGGAAGCCTACTGCACAGATTATAATTATAATGCTGTTCACAGAAATAGATCTAATCTATTCCTTTTAACAAAGGGAAAACTTATAAGGGTTAAGGGAAATTGAATGGATAAAATATTTTAACATGTGATTGCATACGGTTTGCAAACAATTATTGCAAAACTTATGATGGAACTTGTATTTGTCATATGAACAATTAGAAATAAAAGCAGCAGTCAAATCTCCCTCAACTCACACTCTACTGATTTATGAGTAGCTTTGGTCAGCCTTGGGCTATATTTAAAGACACTTGCCCAAGATGCCATATAGCATAACTGAACCCAAAACCTATAAAATTTCAAAGTGAACATTCTCCATATGAAAGACCCCTCAGAAGTGCTCAAAAGGGTAATAAGTTATAAAAAGAAAAGGTGTTTTTTCCAATCACATATTGTTCTTTTGCATAAATTTTATTTCAGGCAGATATTCATTCAAACAATATAAAAAGCTTTTTATCAACACCTATGGCCTTCTTTCTGTTTTCTAAGACAAAAAAAAAAAAAAGAAAAAAAAAAGAGAAAATTAGAATGTGAAGAATATGTCTAAATTGATTATTTTTTGGTTGAAAACCCAATGCCATCAGAGTTTATTTCTGGTTGTTCTTTTTTTTTTAAATAATGTGATATTGATTTGGGCATGTAATTAGTGATTCTGTCTAATAGATTAGAGAACTCTCATGTTTGTTCAGTGAGAACTTGCTTATTAACATTTCATTAACAAACAGATTTCCAAAATGAGCTCTTCAACCATGAACAGAGATATAGAAAATTTGAATTATTTATTAAGTCACTGAGGATAAGCCACTTGACTGGAAATATTTACATTACTTCTTCACTTGCACACAAAAAAGCATTTTGTTTGATATACAGAATATCATATATGTGCATGTATATTTACATATAAATATATATATACATACACACACACACACATATATATATATATATAGGCTCGCATATGATATGTAAATGCATATACATACACACACATATAAATGAGAAGCAGAGAGAAAGAGAATGAGGAAAGTAGAGAATGATAGAAAAATATATATGTACAGAGCAGATTCACAGCATTGTAAACAATCCAGAAGTGTAAATAATTTAATACAATGATGTAGAAAAGATTATGAATTTAATTTTAAACTGAAGTTGCATAGTTTTGGCTATAAGTTTATATTTTACCAGATCTCGAGCAAGTGATGGAATAAATGAAACAGTCTAGTATCTATTTATTATATGGGATATAACATATAAAAATGATTGAACAGGCATATACTCTCTCTTTACTTGTTTCAGTCATTTGAATGTGGCCATGCTGGAGCACCGCCTTTAGTCGAGCAAATCAACCCCAGGACCTATTCTTTGTAAGCTTAGTACTTATTCTATCGGACTCTTTTGCCAAACCACTAAGTTACAGGGACGTAAATACACCAGCATCGGTTGTCAAGCAATGTTGGGGGGACAAGCATAGACACACAAACATATACACACACACATACATATATATATATATATATACGACAGGCTTCTTTCAGTTTCTATCTACCAAATCCACTCACAATGCTTTGGTCGGCCTGAGGCTATAGTAGAAGACACTTGCCCAAGGTGCCATGCAGTCAGACTGAACCTAGAATCATGTGGTTGGTAAGCAAGCTACTTACCACACAGCCACTCCTGCACTTATATATATTAGCAATATAAATCTTTTTGATGTCACAGGAACATATGTTGATACCAAACACATATTAGTCCATTCTCAAATATTAAATGAAAATTCCCTATCTCTTTGGTAACCTATATCCAACACCTCAAAGATGATGGTATACCTTATCAATTCCTTGGTTTATCATTAATACTGTAATACTGTATCTAGGAAGCCAACTAGCATTTAATTTATTCTGCCAAGAATCTTTAGATGTATTTCATAAGAATTAAGAATTCCTCCTTAGTAGGTTCTGTGATGTAAATATCTTCTTTTGTCACAACTATTACAAAACTTACTCGTATTACCATAAATCATTCTGCTCTACCAAACTAGATAACTAACATGGAGTTCAACTCCTAATTACTTGACCATCCTTCCACTTCCAGCATAACACTTGTTGTTTACTGAACGTTGGTTCAGAGATTTTTATTCTGCCTCCTGTGCATGGTGACATCACTATGATGACCATCCCACTTTTCTCAAACTCTATTATTCTTTCATGTTACACTTTGGTCTGTTCTCTGTCTTGAGAGAAGGCTCTTCCATTGCACATTCCTACTTGTTCTTCCTTCTCTTACCATTAGTTAGTAATTCACACTCACTCTCCAGTCTCATCTTCCTTTCCCTTGTATGTGATACTTACACTTCACACTGTGTCCACGCTATACAAAGCAAGTCTTTATACTTTGATAGAGTTCAGTTTTATTTCTTATCCATTCCTGTATATGATTAATGAGGTTCTTTTGAACTGGCCAGCTACCCCATATCTCTCACTACTTACCAATATATTCATGTTTATAACTCTTGTGCCAGTAGCAGACAATTTTTATTGACTGACTCATCAATAGTTGCCCTACCTTCTCCCTCTTCTCCTTTCTCCAGCCTGGGTCCTTCTATCTTTCTCCTCTCTCTTTGTACTCTGCAGCATTCCTTTGACCTCTCAGTCCCTCTCCCTTTATCACTCCTAACTAATTCACCCACTTTGCTTCACCCCACCTACCTTCCTTTTTACCTCTCACTACAACCTTTCCTTATGTCTCTATGTCAATTAATTTTTTTGATTCAATATATATTTTCAAACACTATCCCTATCATACAATTTCCCATTCAACCACTGAAAAGAATGCCATTGACTCTGCTGCATGAAACCATCAGCATCCATGTTAGTTGATACTTTACTTTCATGTATACTAACAATGTTGCCTCAGTATTGCACCTTCTTGCATAACATGCATTGTTCCAGTCACTGACTATTTGAAACAGCTGGTAAGATACAAACTAATTACATAAAAATCTTATATGCAACTTTCTCATGCTTGTTTCTCATTTGTCTTTCTGCCTTCATATCCACTTGCTTTTGTTCATTCTTTTAGCTGACTGGTCTACGTCTAGACTACCTCATCGAGATGAAGAAAGTAGACTCTAGGAATTTGATCTATCTGAGCACTATTTGATGACTAACTATAAAATGCATATACTACCATTTTATGACCCACTGTATGCACACACACACACACATATACACATCCATGTGCACGTGTGTGTGTGTGTGTGTATTCTTTTGTTCTTTTACTTGTTTCAGTCATTTGACTGCGACCATGCTGGAACTCCACCTTTAGTCAAACAAATTGAGCCCAGGACCTATTCTCTGTGAGCCTAGTACTTATTCTATCAGGCACTTTTGCCAAACTGCTAAGTTACGAGGATGTAAACACACCAACATATATATAGATATGTATATATATATATATATTATATATATATATATAATATATATATGTATTATATATATATACATATATATATATATGTATATATATATATATATATATATGTATTTATATATATATATATATATATATATGTATATATATATATATATATATATATGTATATATATATATATATATATATATATATATATATATATATATCTATATATATATATATATATATATATATATGTATTTATATATATATATATTATATATATATATAGTATATATGTATATATATATATATATATATATGTATATATATATATATATATATATATATATATATATATATATATATATATATATATATATATATATATATATATTATATATATATATATACAACAGGCTTCTTTCAGTTTCTGCCTACTTACCTACTAAATCCGCTCACAAGGTTTTGGTCGGCCTGAGGCTATAGTAGAAGTCACTTACCCAAGTTGCCACATAGTGGGATTGAACCCAGAACCATGTAATTGGGAAGCAAGCATATATATAGATCATCATTATCATCATCGTTTAACGTCCGCTTTCCATGCTGACATGGGTTGGACAGTTTAACTGAAGGCTGGCAAGCCAGAAGGCTGCACCAAGCTCTAATCTGATCTGGCAAAGTTTCTACAACCAGATGCCTTTCCTAATGCCAACCACTCCGAGAGTGTAGTGGGTGCTTTTTACCTGCCACCGGCATGAGGGCTAGTCAGGTGGTACTGGCATCGACCATGCTTGAACAGGAACCATTCAGACAATACTGTCATCGGCTATGACAATGACTTCACTTGTGTCAACAGGTCTTCGTAAGTGCAGTTGATTGCCCAATGATTGAAAGGTACTCTTAAATGGGCTGGCTAAGCTGCACTGGCATAGGCCAGGGTTATGGTCTCACTTGGCTTGCCCGGTCTTCTCAAGCACAGCACATCTCCAAAGGTCTCGATCACTTGTCATCACCTCCATGATCATTGGCATTATGCAAAAGTTTCCTAAGTCCAAAATGTTGCTTTTGCAGAAAACGAAAAAATAGTTTTACCATTCCATTTCTTCTTACACTAGCAACAGTTTCAGCTGAACAATAATATTTTGTTGGGTGCATAAAATCATAACTCCATGCAAGTATGGTATTTTCAGTCAGAAATACTTTTGCAAAACTGTTGTATGTGGGACTTACCACACTTTTGAGAAAATGCTAAACTGTTGTACTACACTTTGACAATTTTCATATCTTGGTATATGAAGCAGCTGGAGATATGATAGTTTGACCAAAAGAACAGCAAAATTAAATACTGAAAGAAATGCTTTGGGCCAAATTTGGACATACGACAGTTTGACATAAAAGCAACGGTATATAGACACAAATTTTGTTTACGGCTATGCAGCCAAATATACTGGCATTGATGTAGTGGATATTTCAAAATTTTGCCATCGATGAACCTAGCCGAAGAAGACTAACCAAATTTATGACATCAAATGTATTTTGGGAAGTCTGAAACTCAAGTACTAGGTTATCTATTCTAGGTTGTCCATTTCCTAGAGGTAAGGAGAAATTTTTTTATGTTCACCACCCACGCACATGTTTGCTTTCACATAGTGTCATATGGTTATTGACTGCTATTTCCAGCAAACATTGGTGCCTTGTTGTGCCACTATTTCCTATTTATTGATTTTGTGTGTGTGAGTGTATGGGCATGGCTTATTGGTTAGGGTGTTGGACTCACGATCATAAGTTGTGATTTTGATTCCTGAGCCAGACGATGCATTATGTTCTTAAACAAAACACTTCGTTTCATGTTGCTCCTGTTCATTCAGCTGATAAAAATGAGTAATCTTGCAATGGACTGGCATCCTGTCCAGAGAAACCAGGAAATTAGCAGGCCTGATATTAGGGTTGGTGAAGTCATAGAAATTCTCTAACAACCACTTCTAACCCTTTCCAGAGGTATGGCAAGAAGGCAAATCCTGCTGCCACACATATGTCCTTCCAGCAGCAACCCTCACCAACTAGAGTTTGACCATAGTCTCCAGCTGCTTCACAGAGCCATCACAATTGAGCTTAACGTTCTGTTCAAAGAAGAGAGGAGGAATTCCCCAGCATGTGGATACAGTCAGAACACCTACTGCATCTCTTCCTGCTGGCCACAACTTTGTAGTCTCTATTACAGCAGTTGTCCTTGTCACATCTTACTGCCTTTATGGTGTTTATAGAGCATTGAGCAGTAGTCAGGATTTCTATATTTTGATGCTCATTGCAAATTATTATGATATAGGTAACTCTCTCACCCATCTTTATGTTCTGAATTCAAATTCTGCCAAAGTCAACTTTGCCTGTCATCCTTTTGGGACTGATAAAATAAGTACCAGTTGAGCACTGGTGTCGATGTAATCGACTTAACCCCACCCCTAAAATTGCAGGCCTTGTGGCAAACTTTAAAATCAATATCTAGATGGCTCCCAGTCATCCATTTCAGCTAAATTTTATCAACTACAACTTCAATGTTTGTGTTTTCCAATGCCATTGACTGTTCACCAATACATCAAGTTGTTCCTGAGAAAAAGAAGACGTAAAAAAAATTATCAAATTTAGCCTGAACACTCTGTATGTATGTGTACACACACATACATGCATGTGTGTGTGTGTATGTGTGTGTTATGTGTGTGTGTGTATGTATGTATATGTCTCACTCTCTATGTGTGTGTGTATGTGTGTTTGTTTCTTCCTGTTTGTGTCTATTGTTTATGTGCTGTGTAATATAAAATAAATTTAACTCTTCATGCACATATGTTGCCTTTCACAGCAAGATTACATACATTCCATGCTTCAAACATGTAGGGACTTGTTATGAAAAGAAACTTAGAAAGAAACTTAGAGAATATACTCCATCCTATTAAATACAAAGTCTCTTTGTGAAATAAAATCTAGAGGATATACATACCCCCTGTTAGTGGGTTCATGATACATGTATTAAATTGATGTCTCAGACATGGACTTTCAGCAGACCTCATCAAATCTTGTTCACTGTTGGTGTAATAGATTTAAGAAAACGAACTCATAGGCATTTAGATAGTGTGCCTTAATTTACACAGTTATAACCTGTTAGATTTAATTCAATAATGTTAATGTAAGGCTTGATAATATAGAAAATAAAAACACAATTAGCTCAACTAAAATAAATTCTGTAGTATTATCAACTCACATCTTGCATTAGTGTTTGTGATTAACCTTCATTAAACACCTAGAGTGAAATATTGCTTACTCTTTGAACTCAGATTAATCTCAGCTTCTAATCACACATTTCTCAGGTTCATGTTGTAATATATATCCAGGGATCACACTCTTTCCAGTTGTTTCCAAACTCTTGCAAACATTAGAAATGAATATATCACTTCTAATGCACATGTGGAAAGAAAACATTTATCTCAACATCAAGTGTTGATGTGCTGGATAAAAGATTAAAAGACTTCTTCCAGGCATTTATTTTTCCTTTTTATCTTGAAATTTTAAAACAAGTGCATCGAAAGCTAACGGTGTGAATTTTGGTACAAAAAAGAAAAAAAGAAGAAGTAACATTACAAATTGAAATGAAGATAGAACTGGGTTAGATAGAATCAGATTCAGCTTGAACACATCGATTTCAAGTCTGTGGGGGCTTGCAAAGGTCATAGGTACAACCCTTGCTCTTGAATAACCCACAAAGTGAAATACAGAACTTCAGATGTAAACATCTTGGCAGCTTCAAGAGAAGACACAGTTGTATCTTTTCTTTTTTAACTTGAAACAGGTTTTACTTAACTTTCTATAACTCAATGAATGTACACAATTTATTGAGTAAAGAGCATTTTGTAAATAACTTAAGAGGATTCTATGTAGTTTTGCATAAAAAGAGAATTTGAAGAATTATAGCTGTAATGAGGAGACTAAATGCTGCAACCTAAGTAACAAATTTGCAGTAAAAGTAGAAATCAAAATATTGATATCAACTCTCTTCATGATGATCATTAAGCTTCTATCTACTACCACCATCAGCAACAACAGCCGTCCAAGAATTTGGACCTGGAGATTTCCATTTCCGGTGACTTCGAGGGCCACCTCCCACTGGTGTCGGGCATTAACAAAGAGCCCTCAACTACAAGACAACCAAGGTTTTTTTTTCCAAGGTCTGGGGTCTCCCGCCCCTAAGCCCTAGACCATCACCTAATCACCCTTATCCATCTTGTTGCTTAACAACAACAACAACCAGCAACAACAATAACAATGAAGAACTCTTGATTGAATGCACATTGGAATCTCTGGACTCCAAACCTTATTTTCTAGCAAAAATATTAAATAACAAAAGATGAAAACATGGAAAAAAAAAAATCCAGCTAGGTAGTAGAAAAATGCCAAATGATGGTCAAAAAGTGTACCAGTTATTTGCAAGGGTCACAGATGCTAATTAGCATTGGAGTAACAGCTGTGTTCTTTAGTCATGAAGGATGGAGACAAGAACTGAAATTTCTTACAGATTGATAGGTAAGCAAACTTTAGTCATACCAGATTCACTGGAATATATGATAGCATGAATAACAATTTATTGAATAGCATGTTGAGATGCTTGATGTGAGCAAGTGATAAGTTCTGTCAACTTAGTAACGTAATTTGTAAAGGAAGCATGGTTAGTTATTGCAAAGTGGCTAAGATCTAAGAAAAATAAAAATTATGTTTAGAACTGCCACATCTGTTGGCATCAAAGGAATTTATTTCTATAGAAAAAAAAAAGAAGACTATGATATTTGTCTAAGATACACAACGTTGTGTGGTAGTGAAAACGTCAGTTTATAAGATTTATAGTGACTGGGTAAAAACAAGTTGAATGTAGTGTGTGTTGAATATACAACTAACTTACAAGAAAGATTAAGCGTAAGTGAATTGAGAAAGTAAACAGACACCAAAGGTATTAGATGATGTAAACAAGATAATATTTTTAAAAAAATAATTAGAAAACATTGTGTCGATATGGTCATGTAATTCAAATGGATTATTTTTTTAAAATTCTTTTACTAGTTTTAGTCATTGGAATGCAGCCATACTGGAGCACTGCCCTCAGTAGTTTTAGTTGGTTTTTATTAACCTCAGTATTTATTTCCATTTAGTACTTGTTTTATCAATCTATATTTTTATTGAGGAGCTAAGCAAACTTTTGTGAAACTTGCTTGTTTTTAACCACTGGTGCTGTGTCAAATGGTTAAACATGTTTGACACAGTAGGAGTGGCTGTGTGGTAAGTAGCTTGCTTACTAACCACATGGTTCCAGGTTCAGTCCTACTGCGTAGCACCTTGGGCAAGTGTCTTCTACTATAGCCTCAGGCCGACTAAAGCCTTGTGAGTGGATCTGGTAGACGGAAACTGAAAGAAGCCTGTCATATATATGTATATGTATATATATGTGTGTGTGTGTTTCTGTGTCTGTGTTTGTCCCCCTAGCATCGCTTGACAACCAATGCTGGTGTGTTTACATCCCCATATCTTAGCGATTTGGCAAAAAAGACTGATAGAATAAGTACTAGGCTCACAAAGAATAAGTCCTGGGGTCGATTTTCTCAACTAAAGGCGGTGCTTCAGCACGGCTGCAGTCAAATGACTGAAACAAGTAAAAGAGTAAGAGAGTATGTAAAAACACAAACACAAACAGATATGAGGATCAGCTGAAAAGTTCATAGGTTGGCTAAGATACTCTCATAGAATGTGACCAAATGAGCTTTAGTTTTCAACATAGTCCCCTTTGGTGTTGCAGTATTTTGATCCCATTCTTTTCTTTTATTCTTTTATTTGTTTCAGTCATTTGACTGTGGCCATGTTAGAGCACCACCTTCAGTCGAGCAAATCGACCCCGGGACTTATTCTTTGTAAGCCTAGTACTTATTTTATCGGTTTCTCTGCTGAACCACTAAGTGATGGGGAGGTAAACACACCAGCATTGGTTGTCAAGCGATGTTGGTGGACAAACACAGACACACAAACATATACATACATACCTATATATATATATATATATATATATATATTCATACAACGGGCTTCTTTTCAGTTTCCATCAACCAAATCCACTCACAAGGCTTTGGTTGGTCCGAGGCTATAGTAGAAGACACTTGCCCAAGGTGCCACACAGTGGGACTGAACCCGGAACCATGTGGTTGGTAAGCAAGCTACTTACCACACAGTCACTCCTGCACCGTTGATGAAGAAGCTTCCATCCAGTTGGTCGAAAAGTCATCAACAACAGATATAATATTACTGCAATACTGGTTCCCAGCCACTCACATGGCTTTGGTAAGTCTGCTACAGGGACATTTAGCATATTTTGGCAATCTTATGGTGATGAGGCAATGGGTCATACACAATGCTTTGAGTGGCGTGAGCACTTCAAAAGTGGAAGAATGTACCTAGAAGACAATGAGGGATCTGGAAGACATACCACAAAGTCACCCCTAGAAATGTGGTATCACATATCGAAAAATTTGACCCCTAAGACCAGACCATAAATTGAGAGTTCTACTGCAACGTTTCGAAGCATTTGAGGAAGAACATTCAGTGAAAGTGACCAGATCTGTGGAGCATGAAGAAATGGATTCTTCACTCTTGAGGTTCTCACAAAAAACAACATGGTATCATTTCCACACCCATCCTATTCACCAGATTTAGCACCAGCTGACTTCCATCCCTTCCCAAAGATGAAAATGCAGTTCAAAGGTAACTGTTTTAACACCATTGTCGAGATCCAGAGTGAATTGTAAAAGGTCCTCAACTTGCTTACAGCAAACAACTTCAAGGCTGGATTCCAAAAGTGGCAGGAATGCTGGTACTGGTGTATTGCTGCACAAGGTGACTGTTTCAAAGATGATGTTAAAACATAACTAGTCCTGGAATTTTTATATATCACCATCATTATCGTCGTTGTTTAACGTCCACTTTCCATGCTGGCATGGGTTGGATGGTTTGACTGAGGACTGGCGAGCCAGGAGGCTTTACCAGGCTCCAATCTGATCTGGCAAAGTTTCTACAGCTGGATGCCCTTCCTAATGCCAACCCCTCTGAGAGTGTAGTGGGTGCTTTTACGTACCACTGGCATGAGGGCCAGTCAGGCGGTACTGGCAACGACCACACTCAAAAGGTATTTTTTACATACCACCTGCATGGGAGCCAGTCTGGCAGCACTGACAACAATCACACTCAAATGGCATCACAGTAGTCATAAAATCGTAAAAAATAGGGATTTTCATAGAAAAAAAGCACCTTTTTGATGTAAATAATTTTTGGTGTTAACATGGTCTGATTTGAATTTTTTCTTCTACAGAAGGAAGAGCAAGCCTTCTTCTATCATACTCTCAATTTTGGTCAACTTGCGTTGCAGGGTCTCGGAGGAGATAGTGTGAGTTGAAGGCTACCAAACCTGCCATACACAGACAACTTCAGCTTTATATATACAAATATATATATATATATATATATATATATATATATATATAAATTATATAAAGTAGTTGTATGCTGTCAACTTTATGTGACAGTCCCATGAAGGAAATAATACAACAGCTATTTAGCCCTAGGAAGCAGCACTGCTTCCTGTCAGCCTTAACACATTTCCTGTGTCCTTATGTTTAGAAATGTATTATTTCTATTTTTGAAAACATCAAAGACTTTTCTACTCTTCTTGAGCATCAAACTAATACACGTGCTTGTTGTTCCCTCACCTGTCTTCATTTTTTATTTTCTGTAAATTTGAACCATATATATCTCTCTTTTCTTTTTTTTCTCTTTTACTTGTTTCAGTCATTTGACTGCGGCCATGCTGGAGCATCGCCTTTAGTCGAGCAGATCGACCCCGGGACTTATTCTTTGTAAGCCCAGTACTTATTCTATCGGTCTCTTTTGCCAAACTGCTAAGTGACAGGGACATAAATACACCAGCATCGGTTGTCAAGCAATACTAGGGGGACAAACACAGACACACAAACATATGCACACACATACATATATATATATATGCATATATATATATATAATATATATATATATTATATATATATATATAAATTATATAAAGTAGTTGTATGCTGTCAACTTTATGTGACAGTCCCATGAAGGAAATAATACAACAGCTATTTAGCCCTAGGAAGCAGCACTGCTTCCTGTCAGCCTTAACACATTTCCTGTGTCCTTATGTTTAGAAATGTATTATTTCTATTTTTGAAAACATCAAAGACTTTTCTACTCTTCTTGAGCATCAAACTAATACACGTGCTTGTTGTTCCCTCACCTGTCTTCATTTTTTATTTTCTGTAAATTTGAACCATATATATCTCTCTTTTCTTTTTTTTCTCTTTTACTTGTTTCAGTCATTTGACTGCGGCCATGCTGGAGCATCGCCTTTAGTCGAGCAGATCGACCCCGGGACTTATTCTTTGTAAGCCCAGTACTTATTCTATCGGTCTCTTTTGCCAAACTGCTAAGTGACAGGGACATAAATACACCAGCATCGGTTGTCAAGCAATACTAGGGGGACAAACACAGACACACAAACATATGCACACACATACATATATATATATATGCATATATATATATATAATATATATATATATATATATATAAATTATATAAAGTAGTTGTATGCTGTCAACTTTATGTGACAGTCCCATGAAGGAAATAATACAACAGCTATTTAGCCCTAGGAAGCAGCACTGCTTCCTGTCAGCCTTAACACATTTCCTGTGTCCTTATGTTTAGAAATGTATTATTTCTATTTTTGAAAACATCAAAGACTTTTCTACTCTTCTTGAGCATCAAACTAATACACGTGCTTGTTGTTCCCTCACCTGTCTTCATTTTTTATTTTCTGTAAATTTGAACCATATATATCTCTCTTTTCTTTTTTTTCTCTTTTACTGTTTCAGTCATTTGACTGCGGCCATGCTGGAGCATCGCCTTTAGTCGAGCAGATCGACCCCGGGACTTATTCTTTGTAAGCCCAGTACTTATTCTATCGGTCTCTTTTGCCAAACTGCTAAGTGACAGGGACATAAATACACCAGCATCGGTTGTCAAGCAATACTAGGGGGACAAACACAGACACACAAACATATGCACACACATACATATATATATATATGCATATATATATATATATATATATATACACCGGTCTCACGCCATTTACGCTCCACCGGTCACTCCTTGCAACACCTATCTGTGTTCGGTTTGTCCTTACACAGAGGCCATCCGGATTTCCGTTTGCGCCGTGAACAGGAATTAATCTTCTCTCTTCGCTCTTATACGCCATTTGGTCTCAACTCTCCCCCCCTCCTCATCTAACCTCACCCCCCTCCTCACCTATCCTTTCTCCCCCCGACCCCTACTTCTTCAGTCCTTCATCCTTTCACCCCTACTCCCCTTCCCTTCTTCCTCTTTCTCCCTCCCTCTTCCCCTTCCCTCTGCTCCCTCACTCCCTCTCTCCCCTTCTCTCTCCCCCTCTCCCTCTTTCCTCCTTCATCCCCCTCATCCCCTTCCTTCTCCCCATCCTCTCCTCTCCCCCCTTCTCCTCCCCCTCTTCTTCCCCTCCCCTTCTCTCCCCCTCTTCTCCCCCTCCCCTCTTCTCCCCCTCCCCTCTTCTCCTCACTACACCACATGACTTTACACATCACATCACATATGATGTGCCATACTAATACACACACCAACTAATACATACTAATACGTACTAATACATACTAGTACATACTAATACTTACACCAACCCTATACATACACACGTCCAGACCCCGCATACGCACTTATACTCTCTCACACACACACACACACACCTATACATACCAATACGTACTAATACATACTAATACATACTAATACATACACCAACCCCATACATACGCACGTCCAGACCAATCTTACGCACTAATACTCTCTCATACACACACACACACACACCCTTATACATACTAATACATACACCAACCCTATACATACACACATCCAGACCCCTCCCACGCACTTTTAGCTGGTCCCTCAACCCTTTTATCAACCCTATTATCTCCCCTTATTTCGCTCTCGCGTCTCATGTTTGATCTTTGACCTCTGGCCGAAATCAGATCGCCATGTTGATTCGTTAGCTACTGCACGCATTTTTTTTCTCTCCTTCTTTCTGTGTTTTTCTCTCTCTGTGTATCTTTCTGTTGAAGAGCGTAGGCTCGAAACGTTAAAGACTTGTTTTATTTATATTTCCTGAGCGCCATACTAATACAATTGTTCGTTTGTTTTCCACCTGCCTTCGTCTTTTGTTTATTTTCATAAAGCTTCCCGTTATATATATATATATATATATACATATATACGACAGGCTTCTTTCAGTTTCCATCTACCAAATCCACTCACAAGGCATTGGTTGGCCCGGGGCTATAGCAAAAGACACTTGCCCAAGATGCCACACAGTGGTACTGAACCCGGAACCATGTGGTTGGTAAGCAAGCTACTTACCACACAGCCACTCCTGCATATATAATAAATAGTAATTAATGAGTTTTGAATGGCACAGCAATGCACTGTAATAACAACAATGGACTATAATAACTGTTATAATTTAATCATCCATAGTCTGATATAATATTTCAGAATATAAAATTTCTTCTTCAGATATCCCTAGGGGTTGATCGAGTCACTGCTACAATCAATTTTCCAATTGCTTTTTCTTTTCCCCACCTCTTTTTTTTATTTTTCTTTCCCCCAAAGTGTCTCATGACGCGCCTTCCAGAAGTCCTTGTGAGAAGTGCATCAAGGCAGTCATGTCTCAGGCTCATGTGTGCTAGCACATCTATAGCGCTGCTTCTAAATTATGTATTATACATGCAGTTTCCTTTGTTTTCCCTTTCTCCTTCCCTTTTTTTGTTCCTTTTCTCTTCCCCTTTTTTTTTATAAATAATACATGAGCATGTCATAAAAAAAAAAATCTTACACACATCCAGATGTAGCTAAAGAATATATTGACTGCCAAGCTCCTGTCTGTTGTTGATTTGGGGCCCTAGTCTGTCTATGAGAATCGCTCCCTTAATTCTTAAATTACCCAAATTTCTTTCATTGGCCTCAATTGTAACAGTTATTCTTTTGTCAGTATTCTGGCAGCTGTCTAGATGTCTTTTGAAGGAGAAGGCTCTTGTATTCAGATGTTCTTTGATGCGAATGTGTGCTATCCACATAGAACTTGTTGCACTTGTTACGTTGTATTCTATACACAACATTTACCCATTGGCATAAGTCTGTGTCACAGATGGGACAGTTTGCTAGTGTACATTGATTGCTGTCCCTTACCCGTTTCCTTGCAGATATATATATATATATATATATATACGTATGTATGTATACTAGACAATTTAGTTGCCCGGGTTCTTTTTTCCCAGAGTGCTTAAAGAGGTATCCATCTGGATTTAGATAATCCTTGTTTTCCACCATTTCATATCTATCTGTCTATGTATCTATAGATAGCTAGATAGATAGATAGATAGATAGATAGATAGATAGATAGATAGATAGATAGATAGATAGATAGATAGATAGATAGGCAGATAGGTAGTTAGGTAGGTAGGTAGGTAGGTAGGTAGGTAGGTAGGTGGATGGATGGATGGATGGATGGGTGGGTGGGTGGGTGGGTGGGTGGGCGAATGGATGGATAGATAGATAGAAAGATATATAGATAGATAGATAGATAGATAGATAGATAGATAGATAGATAGATAGATAGATAGATAGATAGATGGATGGATGGATGGATGGATGGATGGACTAGTTTATGTTTAATAAAAAATAAATATTTACCTATGATTTAAATTCATCTCCTTCAAAATAGTCACATTGTGTGGCAATACACTGGTACCAGTGTTCCTACCACTTTTGGAATCAAGCCTGGGAGTTCATTTTCCATAAGTAAGTCGAAGACCTTCTGCAATTCACTCTGGATCTTGACAACGGTGTAAAAACAGCGACCTTTGAGCTGCATCTTCATTTCAAGGAAGAGATGGAAGTCTGCAGGTGCTAAATCTAGTGAATAGGATGGGTATGAAAGTGATACTATATTGTTTTTGGTGAGAAACTCAAGAGTGAGGAGAACTCAGTGACAGGGTGTATTGTTGTCATAAAGAATCCAGTTCTTTGTGCTCCACAGATCTGGTCACTTTCGCCGAATGTACTTCCTCAAATACTTCTAAACATTGTAGTAGAACTCTCAAATAATGGCCTGGTCTTGAGGGAACAGATTCTCAATACACAATACCACAGATGTAGTAACAAATGATGAGTATGCTCTTGATTGAGTTGCAGCTCTGTCATGCCTTTTAAAGCACCCATGCCACTCAAAACTTTGCATTCAACTCATTGCCTTATTGCCATACGCTTGTCGAAGTATGCTCAATGTCTTTGTAGCAGACTTCCCAAGTTTAATGCAAAATTTCATGTTGGTTCTTTATTCCAGCATCCTGTCCATAACAAAAATCACAGACTACAGCAGACACATGATCACAAAATACAAATTTTACAACTTTCAAAGTAAGCATGGCAATGTCACTCAGCACACTGCTACATGAAGGTCACTGCACATGCACCCATGTGCTGCCATCTGTTGGCATGCTACAAAACCTGTCTAGGAACTTTTTGATACAAAGACAAAGAGAGAGGTGGGCAGACAGACAAACAAGCAGGCAGGTAGGTAGGCAGGCAGGTAGGTAGGCAGACAGACAGACAGACAGACAGACTGATAGATAGATAGATAGATAGATAGATAGATAGATAGATAGATAGATAGATAGATAGATAGATAGATAGATAGATAGACAAACAGACAGAAGGCAGACAGACAGGCAAACAGACAGACAGACTGATAGACAGACATGCATACATATGGATATATGGACAGCTGGTGAGATGGGCCAACAGACAGTCAGAGAGAGAGATAGATACACACACAGACACACACACACACAATAGGCTTGTGCATAGCTTCTGTTTAACACATTCTACTCACAAAGTCTACAGATATAAGACCCTAGTGTAAGGTACAAAGCTGTGAGATTGAAACCAGAACCTCCATTATTGCAAAGCAAACTTTTTAATCAAACAGCCATGCCTGTCCATATAAAAATGTAAATTTCTAAAATGAAAGTTCCTAATGGAATAGATAAAAAAATATGGATTCTAGAGGAACTAGTGATATCAGTCCTCTGAGTACCTGGTTTCCTAGTTGAGTTGATGGAGAAAATAACTGAGTAAAAAGCTGTTCTATTATAGAGTCATCATCTGATATGAAAAAATAATGTGGAGAAAGAGAAGAAGAAGGGTGAATAGAGAGGGGTATGAAGAGTGTGAAATAGAGAATAAGATACAAGGGAAAATAGTACAGAGTAACAAGTGAGAAGGAGAGAGAGACCCAATGAATAATGCATTTATGCATACACATTTACTCCATGGCAGATATACATAACTTTGTATAGATATTGCGATATAGATATTTACACATTTACATATATATTATATACATACAAATATATGATGAGCTGCATATGTATGGGTGTAGGCATGTTTATGTATAATAGTAAGAAAAAAAAGATAGATAACAATTATTTGATATATCAAGACACAGATGTACATAATGTTTGATTAAATGTGAAGAAATATCATTAAATATTCCCCTGAACTAAGTGAATATTTGAATTGAGAACATGATACACATTAGGTTGCTGTCTATGATTATAATAACTACATGAAATAGTGAAAATATGTATGGAGATTAAAAACAACAAAACTATAAGCATAACAAATAAATCTCTCTCTGGGTGACATTAGTTAAAAAAATATATATATATATATTTTCAGTTGATCAATAAAGTTTTGTATTTAAATGACAAGGACTGCTTCATTAACCAACTTCTGTTGATAGCTAATGGCAGTGAAATTTAGACCTACTGTTGTTATGTTGTTTCTTTAGACTTAAAAAAAAAACAGGACTACTACTACTACTACTACTACTACCACCACTGCTACTACTACTATAGCTAGAACAACAACTACTACTTCAGCTTTAGCAACAACATCAACTAAATAGCATTGAAGAAAATTGGAAATTCTATGAAAATGCAGTTTCATTTCAGGCAAGTTAGCTTTTATCTGATATATGCCTCATGCCACAAGTAAGATCTTGCAGTTGGTTGGAATTTTTATTTCCTTGTTTTTTGGTTTTGATGTTTTGTTTTTTTTTGTTTTTTTCCAGGAACAGAATAGAGAAGAATATTTTCATGTTATATATTTTTTCTAAGGGCAAAGATTAACAAAGTAAAAGTGCATTTATCATATTACTAGATTAGGATCAGTTAGTTTTAGATTTTCAAGTGTGAAAGTATTTTAAGATCTAAGATCTCCTTGCACTATGGTTACCTCAAGATTCTCGCAGGTAAATTTCAAGGCGAAATTTAATTTGATATTTAACAATAAAAACAAAATATAAAATGTGAAGTCTTATTGGACTTCGGCACCATCAGCCCTACCTCCACCACCAATACCGTCATCATCATCATTGCCATCATTATCAACATTATCATTGTTGTTGCTATCATCATCATCAGCAGCAGTGCCATCCATTTTATTTATTATCTAGTTCACTATTTCTATAATTGTCATGTCATGTCATCGTGACCACTACCTCTACCATAACCATTGCAGTTGCCATTGTTGTCACTATCACAAACCAACAAAGCCAGCCTCTATGTAGTTGTTCAACCTACAAGAAACAACAGCCAAATTTCTCTTTAATTCATAAAAATAAATGATGATAATGAAGAAGAAGAAGAAGAAGAAGAAGAAGAAGAAGAAGAAGAAGAAGAAGAAGAAGAAGAAGAAGAAGAAGAAGAAGAAGAAGAAGAAGAAGAAGAAGGAAAGGAAAGGAAAATTGAGTATTGTGGTCTTGGTTATGCCTAAAATGACGGGATAGCTATATATGGAATGCTTTCCACCATACAGCTGTTCAATCAGAGTCAACTTGGAGCCAAACAACAGTGACATCATCATATCATCATCACACCACCACCACCACCACCGCTAATTCCCTAATTTTCCCCCTTTTCCCATGTTCTACTTGGTTGAATGGATTTGAAAAACAAATTGCCAGCACCGTTTTTAGTTAATTGTAAATGAAAAACTACCAAGCCAAGCAGAGTGAAATTCATATCCAAGCTTTTATAACTCCTCAAGCTTCTAACGTAATTATGTTTGGACTAGACACAAAAGACTTATATTCTATGAAAGAGTACCTGCAAGTTATAATGTTCCAACCTTATCTCCAAAACAATAAGGGCTAAGTTAATTCAACTTGGTTTCCACTATAATTGAAGAAATTAAGTAGCAGACATTATTCTGCCTGGCTTAATCATCTCAATGATAAAATTACAATTCAAGATATCAGAGCACATATCATTATCCTTGTCGTCGCCATTGCTTTTATATCAGCCTTTCTCATACTGGCATAGGTTGCACGAGTGTTATTGAGGTTGGATACACCTGTCACCAACATCTATTTGTTATTTTAAGTAAGTTATTTCTGTTCCACTGGTCTTTGCACACAATGAAACCATTGAGCAATGAGGCATATTATGTACAAAAGTCAGGAACACTGTCATAGCTTCCACACAGTGACAATGAAAAGAAGTGAAAATGCTCACAAATGTACACACAAACACATACTCAGTGACTCCAACATATACAAAAACACAGATACGTACATACATACACACACACAGACACACACATACATTATATATATATATATACATAGCGTTCAAAATAATTTTTCAATCATCTTGGCTTAACAACCCTCATCGTTTGTTTTTACTGTTATATTCTCTTTGTTCAGTCTTTTACTGTTTTTACTTTTATTGGTTTTACTGTCTTGTTTTGTTTTTACTGTCCTGTTCTCATTACCACTTTTACCCCTCCGCAAAAAATCCCAAATTTTATTTAAATTTGCTTTGCGAGAAGGACTGTTTCAATGAAGTTGCATCTTGTCCTTACCTTCGAAATGTGGAGTAGATGAAACAGTGACAACTGAAGAAGGGGAATATTCCTTGTGTTGTATGTCTTGTACTCTGTTTGTTCGATGTTTGAAAAAAAGTTTGTTTCCATGTTTTTGTTTTTATGTTTTCGTTTCTCATTGTGTTCAATGTTTTTTTGATATCCTGTACCCATATATGCATGTATATATACATATAGATGTAGGTATGTACATATATGTATGTATATATGCATATATTTATATATTATTTATATTTTATATATATATGTGTGTGTGTGTGTATGTATGTATGATGGGCATCCATACAGTTTCCATCAGCTTACTGATCATCCTAAGGTTATAATAGAAAACTTACCAAGTTGCAAAGCTTAAGGTTAAGGAAGGAAATTAAAGCCATGTGGATGAAAAAGATTTTTCACTAAATGCTACACACATATATGTGTGTGTGTGTGTGTGTGTGTGTGTGTGTGTTAAAGTAATAAAGTTAATATCTTGTCATAGAGTGACCAATGGTTTCACATCGATGAAGGCTAAAGCCTCGCAGACATCTCATCAGACTCTAGTCTGAAGTGTTCAGACTAGAGTCTGATGAGATGTCTGCAAGGCTATAGCCTTTTGTGGATGAAAAAAACCATTGGTCACTCTGTGACCAGACATTAACTTAGTGCTTTAATATTTTACTGCTCTATACTTCAGAGTGTACTTCTTGTGCGGATATATGATACATTGACGATGTGTGTGTGTGTGTGTGTGTGTGTGTGTGTTAGGAATAATGAATGAGCACACTAAACATGTGGTATCACTTTAGAGCATAGGATTTATAATTTAAATATAATTGTAGAATTGTTACAATGGAATTACTGGAATATATGGTTTCATATTAATAATGGAGTCATTTAGTTTAAAAATTCTCTTAGACTAGGAAACGTTTAATAAAAAGAATTCTAAACTAAATGGATCCAATTGCAACTGATAAATGTCTACTACAAGCCAACTACAGAAAATATAACATCATTTATAAATGTACATTCCTAAATAGACAGCAAAGTAGTATCAAGGTTTACATTGGAGCAACTGTTAATTTTAAGCAATAATACTCAACACATTTGAGCTCTTTTAAATGTGGAAAATACAGTGAATCTACTTCAGTAGCTGACTACAGTAACTTGGTCTCATCATTGACTCTTCCTTGGCTTCTCCATAACAGAGCGAAATGATGATCATGATGATGATGACGATGACGACGACAATGGCGATGACGACGACAATGGTGATGACAACGATGACGATGTTAACAACAACGACACAATGTTGATGACGACAATGGTGACAACAACAATGACGACAGTGATGATGATGATGATGATGATGATGACGACGACGATGATGGTGGTGGCAGCAATGACGACAGCATTGGTTATGATGATAACAAAGATGACAATGATGACAATAATGATATTGATGATAATTAAGCGTTCCAAATAACAACTATTTTAAATACAGCTTTTGCTCACCAAACATTAATCTGTAAATATTATGGAAAATAGGAAATAGTTACTCCCTGACTTTTTGATTTGCTTGAAATGCTGCAAAATCTACTTCAAAATAAACACTGCCATCCTCAAAATAGGAATTGCTTCTTGGTTTCTTCACAATGGTAAATGAATGTTTGATTTACTAGAGCATAAGAGCTGCAACTTTCTCATACTTCATTCCACCATTGTAGACAATGAAAAATATGAAAACAAGCATTCAAAATAAAATCTACCTGTACTAAACACACCTTTGGCACATCAAATGTTATTCTTCTTAGAAAATAAGTTTCCAGTTTTCCTCAGAAGATCTAAACATCGTCATTTCTTGGCACTAACACAAGAACAACAAACAAAAGCATATTTGCATATTTGTCAACTTACAGAACAACCCATTTGGACTAATTTTAGGGAGAGATCAAATCCGGTTTTACAGAATCATAATCATGCTATGATTTAGATCTGAACTGAAAGAGTAACAAGTGGAGAACGATCAATGACAACATTCTTAAAATATTTTAATTCAAATATGACAGGAAAAAAATTGAAAGAATGACAAAAGGAAGGAATTGATGATAGAAAGTTGAAAAAGAATGTATGTTGTGTGTATCATTTGTATAACAGCATAATAATATGACAATAAAGGATTCTGTAGAAACCAATGAGAGAGAGTCTTTCTGAAACCAAACCATGGAAGAAATATAATAACATGCTTTATAAACTCTATGTATATTTTATATATAACTGCTTTTAATTTAGGCACAAGGCCAACCGTTTTGAGGGCCAGAGTCTAGTTGATGCCATTATTCCCAGTGCTTAACTTGTACTGTATTTTATTAAAATTAATTTGTGGGGATGAAAGGCAGAGTTAACCCCACTTCAGGATTTGAATTCAGAGTGTAGAGAGTTGGAACAAATTACAAAGCATTTTTTCAAAAACTAACAATTCTACCAGCTTGAATTTTTATAGTTTATATATAAAAGTATAATGCTACTGAAAGCATATCTACATCTATATCTGTCCACATATATTTTTTTTTTCCTTTACAGTATCATAGATCTGTTTCAGCTTATCTTGCCAATCAGTTTCACACACACATTAGATAATTAGGTGATAACCTGATTCTGTGCTCATAAAAGAGGCCGATATGGAAAGATTTATGCATCCATCCTATTGACAAATATGAGTGTCTGATGTATATATGTATGTGTGTGTGTGTGTATGTATGTATGTATGTATGTATGTATGTATGTATGTATGTAGTATGTATGTATGTATGTATGTATCTATCTATCTATCTATCTATCTATCTATCTATCTATCTATCTATCTCTATATATATACCTGTAAATATAATATGTGACAATTATTGAGTAGCCATGATAAAACTCTGAGTTTTGGATGTTGGGGCAGAAACCCACACTGCCATCTCTTCAGTTATCTGGCCATCATCACATATTATATTTACAGATAAATTCCTCTATTCACATAATATCGAGGTCTCTTTCATTCTTTTGTTGTCTTACCATTTCTATCAATATATATATATATATATATATATATCTACTGAATGATACAGTTATGAAGACTCACATACAGGATTTCAAGTTTCTGTATCAATAATACAATGATTGCTTTGCAGCTTTAGCTGTCATAAGTCTAGTGCCTGTAGCACCATCAATTACAAACATGGGGGGAAAAAACCTACCTTCCTACATACATACACGGACACACACACACACACACACACACACACACACACACACACACACACACACACACACACACGGTGCCAACAAAGTCTTTAGACAATTTCAAAAAGTCATTTTAGAAAACTTAGAATAGGTGGCAACTAAATTTTTGTTGCATATTAATATGTTATCATTAAAGTTTGTTTTTAATGACATTAATAGCTTTATTAATGTTATGTTTTTATGCTTCAGACATCAATTAATGTTGTTTTTATGTTTCAGACAACAGCTACTCCACATGAAATGTACAATGTGCCTTGGTTTATCGAAACAAAGCCGGATGTTCAAACACAAAGAAATTATACCATGTCATTTCAACTTGCCCCAACTAAGTCTATCTGTACTACTTCCACTCAAGTGCAACTACTAACATCAAAAATTCATAAAGTGTTCCTTTTTAAAAAGCTGAGGCTTTATGCAAATAAAATTCAGAAGGCACTTAAAAACTTATCCTCCTTTCTTCAAATACATGGAAAGAGCCTCTCTAAAAATGAAATCGACTATTTATCCAATTTTAAATACAGACCTAGTCTTTTCTATGGATTATCTAAAATACACAAAAATCTACATATTTGTAAAGCTTGCAAAGTTTCTCCGAGCCTATGCATTAATATTCCTTCCCTTACTGACCTTAAACTGAGACCCATCATTGCTGGCCCTGCTTGTGAAACCCACCATTTGAGCAACTTCCTCAACATCTTACTCAAATCATTTCTAAAATATGTGAAAAGCTTCATCAGGGATGACTTAGACATGCTTAACTACCTCCTGATGACAATTAATGAAAGAACTGTTAGTATCATTCGATGTGGTGAATTTGTACACCAATATCCCACACAATTATAGTATAGAACCTTCTGGCTAGAAAAATACCCAGAAGAGATCCCAGGACGCATCAACCACAGATTCATAATTGCAGCGCTCAAATTCATCCTACTAAACAACTATTTCACGTACGATACAGTTTACTATTGACAAAAATGTGGAATTGCAATGGGAACCCGAGCTGCTCCAGTGATTGCGAACCTTGGAATGGGTTACCTAGGACTTAAAATATACCAATCATCACTACAAAAATATGGCACATCATTTCATTGCTATTTAAAGTAGAACTGGAAGATGTATTTGGACGATTGCTTTATACGTTGGAAAGACAGCATGGACAAACTCCTCGATTTCAAAATAATGCTTAACAATATTGATAGCAACGTATAATTCACCATGGAGCACAGCATGGATAGCAACGTATAATTCACCATGGAGCACAACGTATAATTCACCATGGAACACAGACATTCTAATTAAAATAGTCAATAACCACATCTAAACAGACATCTTCTATAAACCCACAGATTCTAAACAATACCTATTATTCAACTCATGCCACCCCAAACACATAAAAATTTATATACCTTATAATCTAGCAAAAAGAATCTGTACCATAGTTTTGGCCACCTATACTCATGAACAAAGACTCCTCAAAGTCAGATCAATACTAATCAAAAGACATTACCCAATATCATTAATAAGTGATGGCATTAAATGAGCTAAGAAAATAGATATACGAAAATTAACAGATGTCAACCAAAATACTACACCAGACTTAAAAATACTTCCATACATCTCCGCACATAACCCTAGAAACAATGATGCCTTCAACATTATCCTCCAAAATCTACCCATCCTCACAGGAGATAAAACAATGAACAACATTTTAGTCTCACACAAAATTATCAAAAGCAAAATGCAACCTAAATCATTGAAAAATTTATTAACCAGCACAAGACTATATCTATTAACAATGGAACCAAAAGTGAAAAAATGTGGTCAACTTACTGTGGTACATGCCCTCACCTTTTGGAGGGTTCAGAATTCCACTTTAGACAAGGTGAAATATTTAAGATTAAATCAAATTTCACCTGTGCTTCGGAAAATCTAATCTATGCCATTACATGCCTAGGGTGTGGTAATCATTATATTGGCCAAAGAGAAACTTCACTCTGTCGAAGAACCACTCTCCACAAAGAACAAATCCGCCACCCACAAAACAGACAGATACAGGTCAGTGAACACATAGAAAGATGCGCTAGGAACCTTAACCCTAATTTCCTAATTTTCCCCTTCTATCAGTCCTCACAGAACACCTCAGTACAACAAAGAATGAATAAAGAGGCAACTTTCATCAATAAATATCTTCCGCAACTCAATATAAACACATAACTTAATACAGAAGACTACTAATCTTTCAATTAATACCACCCATACATCCCATACACCATTCACAGTACAGATCTATATCTACTCTAATTGCACCAAATCCAGAACTACTTACCTCCCTTACACATAATCTTTTTACTCAGGGACTAGTAGACCTGACACCATTCAATAATCAGTGAGCATTCAAAGCAGTGATCAGTAATTTTACGAAACCGGTATGCTTTTGAATTTCTTTAACAATTCACAATAATGACTTTTATTACTTTTATTCCTACCTCAGTTCATCTAATTGTATATATCTATCGTTACTTTTCATGAAAAGCCTTTACTGTTTTTGATTTCCAATGTGCATTTTCGCTTATTTTTCTTCTTACTTTCCCCTTACATTTCCATGTGTAGTTTCTATTTCTTTTTGTAACACATTTCTATTATATATGTATATATATATATATACACACACACTCACATAGATAGTTACAGATCCGGACAGACAGACAGACAGACAGATAGACAGACAGATAGACAGACAGACAGACAGACAGACAGACAGACAGACGGATAGATAAATAGACAGACAGATAGATAGATAGATAGATAGATAGATAGATAGATAGATAGATAGATAGATAGATAGATAGATAGATAGATAGATAGATAGATAGATAAAGAGAGCGAGAGAGAGATAGAGAGAGAGAGAGAGTGATTGAGAGATAGATACATCAGTACATCCAAAACTCAAAACATCTTGAGTCAATTTCTAAAATTGTTGTAAAATTTTACAAAGTCGAATTTTAATATATTCCAATAAAAATGTTGCTTTTATTGTTCAATTTGAACAACATTTTTGCTCGTAACCCACACCTCATTCTTTGCAACTATCATTCATAGCGAATACCTCTCCTGCTTCCTGTCTCCATCTTTAAATTTAGATTCACCTCTTTATCACTTCCGTTTACCAGTCTGGCAATTAAGACTTTGAAGAAAGGAAGGAAATATTGTTCACGTAGAGTAAGAATAAATCAAAGTAATTTCATATGTCACTATTTTATAACTTTCACTTTTTCTTATAAATGCTTAAAACTTGTTAAAGTTATTTCACTATTTATTTATTTCAATATTTCTTATAAGTGATGGAAGGTAATTTCACTAATTTTTCAATTATCTTTCATATTTCATTTGTCTATAAGTGTTCATCTTTCTTTCAATGCAGAAGGAGACACTAGACTATATTGTCTTACGGGTGTGTATATATATATTTATTGAAATGGATAAATGAATTATCTTGTTACGGATTATTCAAATTATAACCGATACCTGGGTAGCAAAAATCACAACAGAAAAATCACGGTTGAGGTTACGACCATGGGGTCTCAAAACTGTGCCTTAGTGCGGAAATTTGAAGTTTTATATATTTAGTTTTAACAACAGTAGTATCACGGACATTAGCAATCACAGCGTTCTCAGTGGCAGGGAGTATACAGGTGATATTCCATTAAATAGTATTGATAATGGGGTGTACAATGTCGAAGACAGCCGTAGTTCTTACAATCATCATAGTAATAAGAACGCCGTATTAATATCGGAAGCCAATCCCAATAGAATAAGGTTCTTATCTAGTAATTCCAAGATTAGAAACGCCATTTACCAATGCAGAGTTTATACTGAATCAGATGTCTACTTGTATATCGGGGCTTCATCATCGAAATTGGCCGTCAGAATATCGAATCACTTCACAACGTTTCGCGATTTTGGAAAGCAACACACGACCGGGCTAAGTAAATTAGTCTGGCGTTTGAAGAACGCGAATTCAACCTTTAGACTGGAATGGTCGATTTTATCGGTGTCTGAACCGTTTGATAGAGGCAAAAGAATCTGTAATCTTTGCAACTCGGAACTTTTTCACATTTTATTCGCCCGAGGGCAGCTTGTTAACTCGATTTTGCAAAATTCTTTTAGATGTCCGCACTGGAGGCGGCACACATTTCTTGCATACCAATGAAGTCTAAGATAATTAACCCCTTGATGTCCTAAGAAAAGAAAAAAAAATTTTGTAAAAAATTTTGAATTAAATTTGTAAGGGGAAATTACTCCCCTTTTACCATATGAACTGCTACTTATTTAGAAATACTATCAGGGATGTATACTCCCATTGTTGACAAGCCATCTATCTATAAACTGGTCACAGACGAACACACAGACACAGGTTTTTCTTCAGTTGCTTGACCATTAATAGCTGCTATATATTTCTCCCTAGCAGCTTCCTAAACATACTGCCACACATACATAGGCACACACACACATACATGTAGGCAATTTCTCACACCCAAACATGATAGCCCTCATTCTTAAAACAATTCGAATATTAACACTAGTCATACAGAATATATTCACACTCTTTGGTTTTCTGTAATTCTTCCCCTCCCCTATGTTAACCGGATTTTGACCTTGAATTATCTCAACGGACTTTTTCGTTGGCTTTCACCCAGCCTGACGTCAACGCATTTTGAGAGACAGTTTTGTGCCATTCATACCATGGGCTCCTAGAGAGCATTTGTCGAAAAGCTTGCTGCGCATTTTGTTGGAGATTTAAGTTCCTGGATTTTCCTGAAAAGAAAGCTGCAAAATGGTCTCCTCATTCAATCCGAATTAGGGACTTTGCAGCCTTTGAAACATATATAGAAAATAATAAAAAGGAATTTTGTAAGATCTTCGTTCAGCTCCATTTCTTCCCTCACT
Organism: Octopus sinensis; assembly: GCF_006345805.1. Lineage (NCBI taxonomy): Eukaryota > Metazoa > Mollusca > Cephalopoda > Octopoda > Octopodidae > Octopus > Octopus sinensis. Next base: position 107,558,572 of record NC_042999.1, read on the forward strand.
AAATATATATATATATATATATATATATCATCATCATCATATATATATATATATATATATATATATATATATATACCCTTTGAATCAACAGCACATGGAATTAATGTCTCCACACTATCCATCTGTAATAAAATATGAACAACTATCGGACTTTACATACCATGGACGAGAAGCTTTCCTACCCATTCTACACAGCCCTTGGTTGATATTAGGAAGGGCTTCCCACTGTAGAAATCATGCCAAGGCTAACACCAATGTTCAGCACAACCTTGCAGATCGCAAGATTCTTTGAAAACTTCTAGTCCATACAGCTGGATATTAAATAAAAATTATAATACAGATCCTTCACTTCTCCCCAAAACCGATATTTTCCATATTTAACTCATTCCCTATCTCCAATCATCTGTCATGCCATTATCGACTCAATGGCACTTAGCTAGCCATGCACCTATTGTGTTCCTTTATCCTAATCTGTAAAGAATACAGTAATATCCTCTACAGTAATACTCCTGTTTCAATCCTTCTATTATACTTTAGCATCTCAACATTAATTACAAAGCCACCCCACTCAGTATTGCACCCCTATTCTGTCAAGAGAATTGCATTGTGAATTACTCATTGACCATATTAGTGCTGATGCAACAAGAAAAGCATCCAGTACACTCTATAAAGTAGTTGGTACAGGAAGAGAATTCAGTCTGAGAAACTATATCAAAGTGGAATTTGGAGTTCAACACAGTCTTCTGACTTGTCAACTTTTGTTGAACCATCCAGGCAATGGCCAATATATGTCTGTATAGAATACAGACATATATCATCATCATCATCATCATCATCATCATCATCATATATATATATATATATATATATATATATATATTATATATATCATATGTGTATTATGTATGTATTTCATGTTTGGGCATATGGTTAAGAGTGCGGGCTACTAACCCCATGATATTGAGATCGATTCCAGGCAGTGACCTGAGTAATAATAAAATAATAATGATAATAATAATAATAATAATAATAATAATAATAACAACAACAACAAAATCAAAAAATACCTTAGGAATGAGAACCCAGGTGCAAAATTTCTCCCCCAAAACACCTGATGAAGGCTGGAGGTTATATCAGCCAAAACGTGTTAAGAACAAACAAGATGAGGACAAATATAAGTCAAATGTAAATAATGTAAATAATGTATATTTCATGTTGTTTACATTCTGTAATGTTCTGTGCCCATATAGGCATATGCATGTATATATGCATATATATATATATATATATATATATATATAATATATATATATATATATATATTATATATATATGTATGTATGTATATTATTTATATTATTATATGACTGAACACCACACATCTATTTCCAAGTAAGTTTTTATCTATCTATCTATCTATATATATATATACATACGTACATAATTAAGGATAAAATCATTATAAAGATTTTATCAAATGGCCAGCAGGAACAAAAAAACCATATAGGTAACAATTAATACTAATATATAATTATACAGATAGAATTATAGTAGAGTGCTGATAAACAACTGCAACATACTAGAGATAGACATCAAATGGTACTAAAAACCACATCTTTCCATATAGGCACAGGCGTGGCTCTGTAGTAAGAAGTTTCCTTCCCAACTGCATTGTTCCAGGTATAGTCTCACTGTAAGGTGCCTTGGGCAAGTCTCTTCTACTGAAGTCTTGGGCTGACGAAAGCTTTGCAATTGGATTTGGAAGACAGAAACTAAACTGAAAGAAACCAATAGAATGTGTGTGTGTGTGTGTGTGCGTGTGTGTGTGTGTGTGCGTGTGTGTATGTGTGTGCACGCGCGTGTGTGTGTGCGTGCGTGAGTATGTGTGTGTGTATGAGTCTTTGCATTCCTTACCATTGCTTGTCAACTGGTGTTGGTTTATTTGCATCCCTGTAACTTAACCGTTTGGTAAAAGGGACCAATAGAATTAGAAATAAGTTTTTAAATTATTAGTACTGGGGTCAATTCATTCAACTAAAAATTGTCAAGTCAGTGCTCCAGCATGGCTACAGCCTAATGACTGAAAAAGTAAAAGGATAAGAGAAGGTGAGTGTTTGTGTGTGTGTACGTGTGTGTGTGTGTGTGTGTTGTTGTTGTTGTTGTTGTTGTCATCATAAGCATTTATAAACTTTTAAGAGAATATGAAATAATTTGTTTTTGGAATGTTGGATCTTGAAGCAGAAAAGCTATAAATAATAATATATAAATATTCTCTTAAAATTTATTTACATGGAAAAACCTGAAGGCTGCCCTTGGAACTCAAGCCCATATCTCTAGTAAACACGACAATATTTACATGTCATTATTTATAGCTTATCAAGGTGGCAAGCAGGTAGAATTGTTAGCATGCCACTGAGCATTTTGTTTGGCATTTCATCCATCTTTAAATTCTGAGTTCAAATTGCACTGGTGACAACTTCCCCTTTCATCGTTTAGCGGTTGATAAATTAAGTCCCACTTGAGCACCCAGGTCGAGATAATCTACTTAGGCCTCTCCCATGAAATTTCAGGCCTGATGCCTATGGTAGAAAGAATTATTTAAATGCTTTTCTCGTTCAAGATTCATCAGTCAATAAAAAAAAAATAGAAGAATTATCTCATATTCTCTTGAAGTTTATGAATTCTTATGATGTGAACACACAATTCTCTCTGGTAATAATAATGTTTCTAAAATAAATAGAGAAACTGTAAGGATTACTTTGATCCAATGGCTGAATGCCAGCTATATTTAAAGGAATTCAAGACCCATGAGCAGCCTTTGACATTTTCTATCAAAGGTATTTTTAAGCCAATATTTACATGCAATTATTTATAGCTTATCTGCTCCAAATCCAATAATCCAAAAAATAATATGCATGTGTGTTTATCTATATATATCATACATCCTGAATTTCTTCATATGCATATATATATATATATATATATATATATATATATATATATATATATATATATGTATATATGTATATACACACACACACAGAAAGAATATATATATATATGTATAAAATAACAAAATGGGAGGAGAATTTTGATTATTCCTGCACGGTGAGATGTAATGCAAAAACAAAATATAACACCACACCTCATCTCAAAACACTACTGTTTATATCAACTCACAGCCCTAGACACAATGAGGCATACAACACTATTGTATAAAATCTACTTATGCTTCCTAAGGATCTAAAATTGAAGAACATTCTGAAAACATAAATTTAGCAAAGGCAAAGAGCAACACAGATTGCTAAATAGACTTCTGAAAAATGTAAAGCATTACATAAAAACCATGAAACCAGCAGTTACAAGATGTGGACGACAAAATCTGAGGAACATGCCCCCAACCTACTGGAAGACTCAGAATTCCTGTTCAAAATAGGAGGGAGGTTCACAATTAAAACCAAATTCACTTGTGCTTCCAAGAATCTAATTTATGTTATAACCTGTTCAGATTGTGAGCATAACTATATAGGACAGACAAGTATGACACTGAGATAGAGAACCACACTACATAAGGAACAGATCTGGTTCTTGCAATACAGACAGATTCCTTTGAGTATCTACCAGTGCAAAGAAACAGTTTCTGTAAAATAAAGTTTAAATAGGGACAATTTGTTCATTGGAAAATGCAGAATAGTCTAAATATGAATGCATAACCAACTTTGGTCTCAGTATATATTTTAATTCATGATCACATACTCATAATTGTACATATTTAATCTCACTACTTTAGTTTTAGTGTTTTTGTATTTATATTTATCCCATCTCCAAAAGATGAGTAATTATCTCCCCCAGTTCCCAATAATAATGATCACTAATTACCTCCCCTTAGATTTTTATACATGTTGAATCATTCATTCACAAACATCTCTGCACAAAACATCTTCTAAAGATAATAAGAAATTACAATAATTTCAATGCCATGATTAGCAAAAGCAAAACTGGTCGACAGACATAATATTCTTTCACTTACAAAATATATTAAAACTATGTAAACTATTTGCATTTTCCTTCATTTATATATATATATATATATATATAAACAATTGTAGTATTGGAAAATGCTTATAAGACATTTAAAAACACACAAAAACCATCAGATTTACTTTAACATCTAAAATTAATTTGTATCATAATGTTTTCGTCACTTTGAAACCACGACCTGTTCACTGACAAAATTTCATGCCACAAGACGTTTTGTCAGTTCATGCCACCAGAAGTTTCGTTGCAATTTCAAAGCAACGAAAATAATTTGACACAAACTAAATTTAAATGTTGAAGTGAATTTAGCAGTTTTTTGTGTTCTTAAACATCTTCCATGTGGCAATTGTTTATATACATATATATTAGTATATTAGTATATAATATACTAATATATAATTATATAGATATAATTATGGTAAAGAATGCTGATAAACAACACCAACATGATAGAGATGGATGCAAAATGGTGATAAAAACATCTTAGCATTATTTGGTGTCTATCTATAGCATATTAGTGTTGTTTGTCAGCACCCTTTACTATAATTATATCTATATAATTATATATTAATATATATACTATAATATAGGATAAAATTATTTTTCAGAAAAATTTTCATCAAAAGTGGGAGAATATTAAAATACCTTTAAAGGTTAAAATTATAAACAAGGGCAAAAGAAAAATTATTTATAAGTTATTAATACATATATATATATATATAATATATATATATATATATATATATAATACAAGAAGGAATATGCACATAGTTTACATAGTTTTAATATATTTTTTTATATATGAAAGTGCATTAAGTTTGTTGGCCAGTTTCACTTTCACTCATCATGACATTAAAATTATTGTAATTTTGTATTTCATTAAGAAGATTTTAGTCCATGTTTTGCATGGAGACGTTTGTGAACAAATGATTCAACAAATAGAAAAATCTAATGGGAGGTAATTTGCAATCGTTATAATTGGGGACAGGTGAAGTAATTACTCATCTTTCAGAGAGGATATAAATGTATATATATAAAAGCTCAAAATCTCAAGTAGTGAGATGAAATATGTACAATGATGGGTATGTGTTCATGAATTAAAATATATAGAGTGACCAAAGTTGGTTATGCATTCATATTTAGATGTGTTCTGCATTTTTCAATGAACAAATTTTCTCTGTAGAAATGTTCCTATACAGAAATTGTTTCTTTGCACTAGTAGATGAGGAAAATTGTGAAATTTGGGTGGATATTACTTGCAAATCTCTCTATGGGTTGACTCAAAGGAATCTGTCTGTATTGCAAGAACCAGATCTGTTCCTTATGTAGTGTGGGTCTCCATCGCAGTGTCATACTTGTATTTCCTATATAATCATGTCCACAACCTAAACAGGCTATTACATAAATTAGATTCTTGGAAGCACAAGTGAATTTGGTTTTAATTGTGAACATCGCTCCTTCTTTGAACAGGAATTCTAAGTCTTCCAGTAGGTTGGGGCATGTTTCTCAGATTTTGTCGTCCACATCTTTTAACTATTGGTTTTGTGGTTGTTCTGCAAAGCTTTGCATTTTTTTAGAAGTCTGTTTAGCAATTCATGTTGCTTTTTGTATTTGCTGAGTTTATGTGTTTTCAGAATGTTCTTCAATTTTAGATCCCTGGGAAGCATAGGTAGATTATATACAATAGTGCTGTATGCCTCATTGTGTCTAGGGCTGTGAGTTGATATAAACAGTAGTGTTTTGAGATGAGGTGTGGTGTTATATTTTGCTTTTACATTACATCTCACCATGTGTGGATAATTGAAATTCTCCTCATCCCTATATATATATATATTATCTCCCTCTCCCTCTCTCTCTCTCCCACTCTTTATATACATATATATATCATCAACATCATCATCATCATCATTTAACGTCCGCTTTCCATGCTAGCATGGGTTGGACGGTTCAACTGGGGTCTAGGGAGCCCGAAAGCTGCACCAGTCCAGTCAGATCTGGCAGTGTTTCTACAGCTGGATGCCCTTCCTAACGCCAACCACTCCGAGAGTGTAGTGGGTGATTTTATGTGCCACCGACACAGGTGCCAGACGAGGCTGGCAAACGGCCACGCTCGGATGGTGTTTTTTATGTGCCACCGACACAGGTGCCAGACGAGGCTGGCAGACGGCCATGCTCGGATGGTGTTTTTTATGTGCCACCGACACAGGTGCCAGACAAGGCTGGCAGACGGCCATGCTCGGATGGTGTTTTTATGTGCCACCGACACAGGTGCCAGACGAGGCTGGCAGACGGCCACGCTCGGATGGTGTTTTTATGTGCCACCGACACAGGTGCCAGATGAGGCTGGCAAACGGCCACGATCAGATGGTGCTTGTTACGTGCCCACAGCACGGAGGCCAGTCGATGCGGTACTGGCTACGGCCACGTTCGGATGGTTCTCTTGTGAGCCACCGGCACTGGTACCACAAAGATACAAATTCCATTGATGTTCATTTGTTTTGATTTTCACTTGCCTCAACAGGTCTTCACAAGTGTCACAAGAAGGAAGGTATGCACAGGTGGACTGACTACGTCCCAGGTAGGGGCCATGGGTTATGGCCTGACTAGTCTTGCCGGGTCTTCGGATGGTGTTTTTATGTGCCACCGACACAGGTGCTAGATGAGGCTGGCGAACGGCCACGATCGGATGGTGTTTGTCATGTGCCCACCGCACTGACTACAGCACTGATGGATTTCTTGTGTGCCACAGGCACTGGTACCACAAGATACAAATTCCATTGATGTTCATCTATTTTGTCTATTTTGATTTGATTTGATTTTCACTTACCTCAACCGGTCTTCACAAGTGTCACAAGAAGGAAGGTATGCACAGGTGGACTGACTAGTCTTGCCGGGTCTTCGGAAGGTGTTTTTATGTGCCACCGACACAGGTGCCAGATGAGGCTGGCGAACGGCCATGATCGGATGGTGTTTGTTACGTGCCCACAGCACGGAGGCCGGTCGATGCGGAACTGGCTACGGCCACGTTCGGATGGTTCTCTTGTGAGCCACCGGCACTGGTACCATAAAGATACAGATTCCATTGATGTTCATCTATTTTGATTTGTTTTGATTTTCACTTGCCTCAACAGGTCTTCACAAGTGTCACAAGAAGGAAGGCATGCACAGGTGGACTGACTACGTCCCAGGTAGGGGCCATGGGTTATGGCCTGACTAGTCTTGCCGGGTCTTCGGATGGTGTTTTTATGTGCCACCGACACAGGTGCTAGATGAGGCTGGCGAACGGCCACGATCGGATGGTGTTTGTCATGTGCCCACAGCACGGAGGCCAGTCGATGCGGTACTGGCTACGGCCACTTTCGGATGGTTTTATATATATATATATATATATATATATAAAGAAAATCAGGATATATGATATATATAGATAAACACACATATTCTTTTTTGGATTATTGAATTTTGGAGCAGATAAGCTATAAATAATTGCATGTAAATATTGGCTTAAAAATACTTTTAATAGAAAATGTCAAAGGCTGCTCATGGGACTTAAACTCCTGTAAATGTGGCTGGTATTCAACCATTGGATCAAAGCAATCCTTCAAATTTCTCTATTTATTTTAGAAACATTATTATTACCAGAGAGAATTGTATGTTTGCATCATAAGAATTAATAAACTACAAGAGAATATGAGATAATTCTTTCATGTTTATTTTAATTTCTTTCTTTCTTTATTTATTTTTTTGATTGATGGATCTTGAAGGAGAAGGAGAAAAGCATTTAAATAATCCTTTCTACAATAGGCACCAAGCCTGAAATTTTATGGAAGAGGGCTAGTCGATTATCTCGACCCAAGTGCTCAAGCAGAACTTAATTTATCAACCGCAAAAAGATGAAAGGGGAAGTTGATACTAGCGAAATTTGAACTCAGAATTTAAAGATGGAGGAAATGCCAAACAAAACGCTCAGAGGCAAGCAAACAATTCTACCTGCTTGCCACCTTGATAAGCTATAAATAATGACATGTAAATATTGTCATGTTTACCAGAGATATGGGCTTGAGTTCCAAGGGTAACCTTCAGGTTTTTCTATCTAAATAGATTTTCAGACAATATTTATATGTTATTATTTATAGCTTTTCTGCTTTAAGATCCAACATTCCAAAAATGAATTATTTCATATTCCCTTGAAAGTTTCTAAATACTTATGATGTCAACAAGGCACACACACACACACATACAAAAACACACACACACACACACCATCACTCTTTCTTATCTTTTTACTTTTTTCAGTCATGCTAGGGCACTGACTTGATGAATTTTAGTTGAATGAATCAACCACAGTACTTATAATTTTAAAGCCTGTTTCTTATTCTATTGGTCTCTTTTGCCAAACTGCTAGGTTACGGGAATGCAAATAAACCAACACCAATTCACAAGTACTGATAAGGAACAAACACAGACCCAAAGTCATGCACACATATTCCATTAGTTTCTTTCAGTTTCCCTCTTCCAAATCCAATCACTAGGCTTTGGGCATCCCAAGGCTATACTAGAAGACACTTGCCCAAGGTGCCTTGCAATGGGACTGAACCTAGAAGAATGCATTTGGAAAGGAAACTTCTTACTACAAAGCCACGCCTGTGCCTATATGGCTGTGGTTGCATATGTATAGTCATACTATTACTTGTATATCCACACCTGTACCTATAAATAATTATATATATATATACCGGAGTAAACACATAAATGTGAAACAAGGTGGAAAAAAGAGTACTCAAATACCAGTGGTAGAGTAATATGCTATTTTTAAAGCAGCAGAAAATTCAACAAAACCTGTTACTCTGAGTTTCCCATTGTCGTTCATATATACATACACATACACCCACACTTCACTTTTGTATTTGGTTTGCAAGATTCTTTATGCAAATTCACGTGTTGCAATACATTTTTTATAGTGTAGAAACACAACACAATATATATGTGGTGCAGAGTGCAAATATAATATATATATGAGTGTGTGTGTGTGTGTGTGTATACATATTATGTATATATATGTATATATTATATATATATATATATATATATATATATATATATATATATATATATATATATATATATATATAATATATATTATATATGTTACATATATATACATATATATTGTGTTGTATTATGTTGGCAAGAAAGTAATGTCAGTTTTATTAGTGTGAAAAAAATTATTCTTTTTCATACAAAGAATGAACTTTACTCAATTATATATTTTCCATTTTGTTCGATGACCTTTTGTTATTTTTCAGGCAACTTCATGATTCCCCACTCATAGAACTTCTGGTACTTATCAATCAAAAACTGAAGCAAGTGCAATTTCAGGTCGTCATTATTATTGAAAATTTTACCATTCAATGAATTTTGCTAACTTCAAAATAGATAGTGATCTGATGGTGCAAAGTCAAGGCTATATGGTAGATGTGACATCACTTTCTAACCAAGCACCAATAATTTTTCTTTGATTACTTCCTCCAGTTTCATTAGTTGTTGACAGTAAACATCTGAATTGATCGTTTGGTTCCTTGGAAGGAGTTCACAATATACAGCACTTTTGTAATCACCAAATTGTCAGCATGGCCTTTTTTTTATGTAATTCTGCTTTTGATGTTGTTTGTGCTGGTTCATTACGCTTGAACCATGATCGTTTTCGATTGATGTTATTGTAGACAATCCACTTTTTATCACAAGTGATGATTCTTTTAAAAAACAGGTCGATTTCATCGCGTTTGAGGTGCATATCACAAATATTGATTCGTTGTGTTAAGTGAATTGCTTTCAATTTATGTGGAACCTAAATATCAAGCGTCTTAACAAGTCCAAGACATTCAAGTGATTTTCAGTTGTTGTGTGTGATACCCTTAACCTCTCTGCAATCTCTTGCGCAGTTATATGACAATCAGATTCAATTATGGCTTTGATTCAGTCATCATCAACTTCAGTATGTGACCAGAACGTTGGTCATCATTGAGTGTAAAATCTCCAAAATGGAATTTTTAAAACCATTTCTGACATGTGCATTCTGTAAAGTAATCAACACCATAAACCTCACATATCTCTTTGTGAGTCTCAGCAGCTTTCTTGCCTTTACAGAAATAAAAGAGCAAAATATGGCAAAATCTTCAATTTTGCACTCCATGTTAAAATTGACAATGAAATCACAGCTGTAAACAAAATTACGTGCAATTTGCTTCTAAAGTAAGCTAAACGTAATGGCTATCAAAAATTTGCTTCTAAAGTATGTCAAAAGGAAAAAATCATAACGTTGACAAAATTCATTTTAAAAAAGCGCAACTCTATATTTTTGCAAAAAGCAAAATTACTTTCTTACCAACCCAACTTCATTTTAAAAGTTCACGCTTTCACTTTTCCATTTTCAATAGCTACATGCCTTTCCTGCTAAGTAATATTTCCCCATGGCCAGACATATTAAAACAGAATATTGGAAATGAATGACTTTCATTTACAATCATGCAACATCCAAGACAAGGAAACACTAAAACTCACACATACTTACACACATATACACACACACAAACACATACACACATGCACACATACTCACACACATATTTGGCTTGTAGTATATGTTTGCTTCCCAACCATATGCTTACAGGTTCAGTCCAACTACCTGGCACTTTGGGCAAATGTCCTCTACTATAGCCTGAGGCTGACCAAAACCTTTTGGACTTGGTAGATGGAAACTGAAAAAAGCCTGCATTATGTATGTTGGGGCTGTATGTGCATGTGTGTGTCTTTGTACCTGCAATTTGCCCTCCACCACTGCTTCATAACCGTTGTTGGGGTGTTTATATTCTTGTAACTTAGCAGTTCAGTAAAAGAGACTGATAATAAGTACAAGGCTTAAAAAAATGTACTGAGATTGATTTGTTTGACTAAATCCCTCAAGGTGGTGCCTCAGTATGGCTGCTGCCTAATGACTAAAACAAATATAAGATAAAAGATTTATATATATATATATATATAAACCTTTTATCATAAACTAGTAGTATAGCCCAGCGTTGCCCAGGATTAAGTTAGGATTATTAAGCTAATCAAGCACTTTGTTTCAAACCAAACTAAGTAACACCATCGTCAAATTTGTGTGAAATCCATTGAAATTGGTAAACATTTGGCTGATAATGGGTTGCAGACAATTTGATTGGGAAATCCCATAAGGAAATGATTTATCGATTTTCCCACTCATCAACTGTGTTCTTTTTTTTTTTTTGGAGAACTTAAAGTATTCAAACATCCCATGAGTCCAAAGTAACACCAGCTTCAAGTTTGAACAAAATACATCAAAATTTGTAAAAGTTATGGTTGAAAATGGTGTGTACCCAATTTTAGAGAGAAATCCTATAAGGAATCGATTTATCGATTTTTCATCCTGATTGAATGGAAAACCCCATAAGGAGTCAGTTTATTGATTTTTCACCCCAAATAAGACTTAACTGAACACAATATTGCTGATTCAAAAATCTATATTTATATTTTAAAGCTTGTTTTCATACCCAACCCAGTTCTGCAGAATCAGTGTTGTGATGGGAACGCATGAGTTGGGAGTTTGACCAGCAGAGGTGATAAGGTTGCACATGCTGGCCCTTTCAAAACCACCATCCCCATCATCTAACCCTCTTTTACCCATGGATTGGGAACCCTTCCAGCAAGGAAAATAGAACGCCCAAAAGGGCTCCCAATCCTCTGTGTAAGAAGAGGTTATATTTGGATCACAACTAAGCCTTAACCTAAGCCTAAGTTAACCGAGTGAAAGGGGGCTCAAGAGCCTCTGAGAGGCCGTGACTATTCCCGATCTAGACCTAACCCCTCCTAGGAGTACTATTGGTCAAGGCTGCATCAAAGATATGCATTGGAGAAGGTTGCCTTGGAGATCTGCATCGAAGATCTGCATTGGAGAAGGTTGCACCAAAGGTTTGCATGCTATCATATATATATAGCAAGAAAATGGAGGGATCAATAGGTGGTTCATCAACTTTTAGACATTATATTATGTTAACTTATTTATTTATTTACTAAACTGACAATTACAATAAAATACATACATGAATAACATATTATGCTTTACATATAAGATATAAAATATACTGATATATAATGATACCAGTAATTATTACAAGATAACATACATGAATATAAATTGAGAAAATAACTTACAGCTGTTTCAGCCAAGAGGTAAAAATACCTCATTCTACCTTTATTACTCAAGTAGACTGAAGTAATAGATATATGAAATTGAGGTACTAGGGTATTTCTCTAGGCTTTGTCAGAGATCATAAAGTACACACACATTTAAATACTTATATATATAGATATACATATACATACATATATAAATATACATAAATACTTATATATATATATACTGAAATGTATATACATATTTGCATTTATAAGCATACATAATAATCAGTTATTACTAATATTATTAATAGTAGATGCATTCTATTATTCACATCAGATATAATATAGAATATAATATATAAACAGATAATTTTAAGAATAGTATAAGGATAGTATAGGTTCACAACCTCTAACTTTCTTGAAGTTATATACACACACACACACACACACAATGTCACCTTCTCTACTATGTATATATATATATATATATATTTAATAACGAACCATGTAATTCACACTCTGGAAAATTTATTTCTGTAAAATGTTGGGAGTGCGTAAAATTTCTGGGGCTTCCACCTCACTCCATCCCATTTTTTTCGGACATCAAAAAGGGTTTTGTAGCATATTAGGAGGTCACAGGAATTCATTCAACGAAAAAAATTCCCAATGATTCTGAACAAAAATAAGGGATTTTCAGCATTTTAGGAGGTCAGAGCACTTGATTACACACAAAAAATCTGTGTTTTTTTTTCTATTTTCTCGGTGAAAATCGTGCAGGCATTAATCTAAAATTTTACCCTTTTTTTTTCTTTCTCCCCATTGCTAGACAGGTGACTTAACTTATATTAGCAAACTTACAGATTTCACCAACATGGAAATTGGTAAAAGTTATGGTTGAAAATCGATTTTTACCACTAGCTGTGGGTGCCTCGGTGAAAATAAGTTGACAAAACACAGCCATGATTGTGACCAATGTCCTCCTAAAATTAGAGTAACATGCATGCTAATTTGTGGACATACATAAATTACATTCATGTACACACACACACATGCATCCTGCTTTTTATAGATAAATAGATAGATAAGTGATTTAAAATATATATATTTTAATTGTTGTGTGAGAAAGTATATAATCTGATTATAAAATATTGTGTCTTTCAAAAACATCCTAAATTTGAATATTATATCTCGTGTTTAAGAAATAAAATACAATTTACATTTTTATTTTTGATGAACGCTGTCACTTACCCTCTCTCCCTCACACACACTTTCTCTTTACATTTTTTGTTAGACGTTGTCAAACTCTCTCTCTCCCTCTTACATACTTTTTCTTTACATTTTTTTTTGTTTGTTTAAACGCTGTCGAACTCTCTCTCCCTCACACTCACACACACACACTTTCACTTCACTATGGCAAGAAGGGGACTTAACTCATGTTAGCAAACTTCAAAATTGGTAAACGTTATGGTTGAAAATCAATTTTTACCATTATCCGCAGGTGTCGCGGGAAAAATAAATTGAGAAAACCCAGCTAGGGTCGTGACGAATGTCCTTCAAAAATTGGAACGACATGTGTGCTAATTTGTGGGCATGCATAAATTACATTCACATACACACACACACATACACATACACACAAACATCCTGCCTTTTATAGATATACAGATGACTTTTTCTTATTTCCCTAGTGTAAAGCTAATACACTTGCTTGTTGTTCATACACCTGTCTTTGTCTTATGTTTTTCCATAAATTTCAACTATATATATATGGTCATGTACTACAGATGGATGAGGAGAGATGTGTGAAGAAGTGCCACATTCATACTCACACACACGCACACAAACACACACACACACAACACACACACACACACACACACACACACACACACACACATATATATATATATATATATGCATTGTTCTGGGTTCAGTCCCACTGCATGGCACCTTGGGTAAGTGTCTTCTACTATAGCCTGTCATATATATGTGTGTGTTTGTGTGCGTGTGTGTGTGTGTGTGTGTTTGTCTGTCTGTGCTTGATCCTCCTCCATCACTTGACAACCAGTGTTGTTGTGTTTACATCCCCATAACTTAGCAGTTCAGTACAACAGACCAATAGAATAAGTACCAGGCTTACAAAGAATAAGTCCTGGGCTTGATATGTTCGACTAAAGGCGGTGCTCCAGCATGGCTGCAGTCAAATGACTGAAACAAATAAAAGAATAAAAGAATATATATATATATATATATGCATTGTTCTGGGTTCAGTCCCACTGCATGGCACCTTGGGTAAGTGTCTTCTACTATAGCCTGTCATATATATGTGTGTGTTTGTGTGCGTGTGTGTGTGTGTGTGTGTTTGTCTGTCTGTGCTTGATCCTCCTCCATCACTTGACAACCAGTGTTGTTGTGTTTACATCCCCATAACTTAGCAGTTCAGTACAACAGACCAATAGAATAAGTACCAGGCTTACAAAGAATAAGTCCTGGGCTTGATATGTTCGACTAAAGGCGGTGCTCCAGCATGGCTGCAGTCAAATGACTGAAACAAATAAAAGAATAAAAGAATATATATATATATATAATAGATAGATAGATAGATAGATAGATAGATATACATATGTAGATATATATATATATATATATATATATATATATATATATATACATATATATAATATATATATAGTGAGAGAGAGAGAGAGAGGGGGGAGAGATAGACAGATAGATAGATAGATAGACACGCATACATGCCCACACACATACATATCTGTATCTGTTTCTATGACCATATATCAAACTATAATGAATGTGTCAGTATTTCTTATGAACAGTTTACACATCACTGTACTAAGCTGACAGTCCAGATATGTGTCTTAGTAAAGTTGTATATTTATCTCTCTGTCAAAGTATCAGTCAATAAGTATATCAGTTATATCTATATATCTGTACTAGCAGAGATACCCGGCGTTGCCTGGTTACATTCAATTGAAGAATTAGACTTTTCTGTTATATTTTCTGAATGAACTGGAATATCTATGTTTCGAATTTCATCAAAATTGCAGATGAGGGTTATTTCCCTCTTTACACACCCTAAAAAAATTGTAATCGTGCCACATGGAAACCAAAAGACAAATGATCACAATAAGCAGTCAGTTACCCTACCCTAGTCGTTACCACTCCCAATGTAGGATTCCTCTCCATCCAGGTGACAGGCACAGCCGTAAGATGCATTACGAATCTATAGCAATTGGAAGGGCATGACCCAACTGAAATCAACATTAACAACTGTGTGACGTGAGGGCTTAGGAGAAATTAAAGTGTCACCTCTGGAGTTTGCAAATGACCACTATACTGATACGTAACTGGACAGAATGAATTTAAAATCTATAAATGTCTTTGAATAACCAGTCACTCATCTGGGAAGGCCTTGTAATCAATGTTACCATCTGGGGACCGAGTGATAATAAAAAGACTGAAAGGAGGTCTGCAATCAAATAACTTTACTCAATACTTTGCAACTGAATCAGTGGAAACAAAGATGCCTCTCATTTACTTAACAATTTATGCACCACATTGCAGAAATCACAATGTAAGTGTATGTCAAAGCAAACTGTTACACTGCTTTACCATTGAATTAGAAATAATGCACAACTTTTATGCTCGAGTAACCCTACAGCTTCCAAGAGCACAACTGTATTCGTTTTTACTTAGATAAAATGACAAAATTGTGGGTGTTAAGTCCTCATGGAGGGGGTCTTTCTAACTTTGTAAGAAGATGAAATTGAAATTTTATAAATATTACTTCATTTGTGTCTAATATGTATGGTTAAAATTTCATCAACAGCAAAAATATATGAATTGTCATGAGGGTTATGGCCCTTATGCTTAGAATATAATTTCCAAATTTCATAAAGATCCATTCAGTAATTTTGACCTAGTTTTGGATCATAAAAGAAATGACTAAAATTTGGGAGTTAAGGCTCCCATTAGGGTGTTTATAGATATATATATATATATATATATATATATATATATATATATATATATATATATATATATATATAGAGAGAGAGAGAGAGAGAGAGAGAGAGAGAGAGATAGATAGATAGATAGATAGATAGATAGATAGATATAGAGATAGATATAGATATAGATATAGATATACACACACACACAAAGATAAATTGATTGATACAACTGAGTGGGCAAACAAAAATATGAGACACAGCCTAGTGCTTTTTTATGTAGATAAGACTAGTACTTATTCTATTAGTTTGTTCTTGTGAAACCAGTAAGTTTTGTGGAAGCAAATAAATGAACAGCAGTTGTGAAGCAGTGATGAGGGTGAAACAGAGACACAAAGACACACATACACTTACATATATACATATATATATACGATTGATTTGTTTCCGTTCCTGTCTACGAAATCCATATCTATTGTTGTTGGCATCCTTTTTGTCTCAGGAGATAATTGAGTTGCGCATAAAATAATCTAGTCTGGCTTTTACATTTCATGTCCTAATACATCTCCTGCTGTGGCTGTGTAGTCCTATCCTGGACAAACACTCCCTCTGGCAGGTACCACAAATGTAGCGAAGACTTTTGTAAGAAATAGAACTTTTATCGTCGGTGTTAAATATATTTTCGCCAGTGTATATATCCCAGGTCATCCCATAAGTTCTGTCCGAATTTTGGATAAAGAATACAAGTGATCAAATGTTATGTTTAATTGAAAGTTAATCATCAATGTACTTTCCCTGGTTATCTATGACTTACTTTCATCTATTGACAAGCTTTTTAATCCCATCAATGTAAAACTCTTTTGGTTTCAAAGCGAAGAACTCTGAAATGTCAGGTTCGACCTCCTCCTGGCTTGCAAAAGTTAAGTCCCCCTAATAATTCTGTAAACTAAATATTCTAAAGGAGTAAGGTCGGGAGAATAAGTTGGATGAAGAAATTTTTCCAAACCGTCCTCTTCGATCTTCTGTGATGTGATCTTTGTAGTGTGGGGTTGCGCATTGTCCTGATGAAACATCACTCGTTTTCGACTCACTAAAGCGGCTCTTTTTTCCTTCAAAGCCTTGTTCAAACGCTCTAATTGCTGACAGTAGACTTGAGCATTGATTGTTGCATTAGGTGGTAACAATATAAAGTGAATTACGCCTTTGCAATCGCACCAGATAGAGTAGAACCTTTTTCCCATGAAGTTCCCTTCTCGGTTGTGGTTGAGCATTTTCCCTTTTACCAAGCCACTGTTTACGACGTTTAACATTTCGATAGAAAATCCATTTTTCGTCACAAGTCTATCGAAGAAGGGTGAAATGAGTTTGCGAGAATGGAGAGAAGAGCAGATGTCAACTCGGGATTTGCGGTTGCTTTCGGACAATACATGAGGTACCTATTTTCCAAGTTTAGGAATCTTTCCACGTTGTTGAAGATAACGATGAACTGTTGTATTGTTTGAAGTAAGCTTTATTGCCAATTCTTCAACTGATAATGACGGATTTTCTTCAAGTAATTCCTCAAGGAGCTTATCATCAAACTCAACTGGACATCCTATTCGATCTTCATCTTCAATTTTGAAAACGATCTCCTGCAAGTTCTTTCATTCAAGCACTTTCCCATAAACTGAGTGTATGTTTCGAGTCACTTCGGCTGCAGAGTTTCCTTTATTGTACTCATAAAGAATTATATGTGCCTTAAATGCTCCTTGGATACTTCCATGTTGAAAGGGTTTTAATCAAAGCAATTTTAAGATGGATCCATCTAAACAGCAAGGCAGCAAAAAGGTGATGGTGTGGTGTGGTTTGTGGAAAGCTCATGTTCTAGGACCCTTCTTCATTGAACATGTAACGGATGAGACTTATGTAAACATATTGAGAGACAAATTAATATCTCAAATTGAGCGCCTAGGCGGGGGCCTTCCGAATTGGTTTCAGCAGGATGGGCTTAATGACACTTTTCCTCACTGGATTGGAAGAAGGGCTCATATGAAAAGGTCCCCTCGTTCACCAGACCTTTCTCCCCTTGATTTCTTTTTCTGGGGTATGTTGAAAGAGAAAGATTACAATAAAGATTACAGATTTAAAACACATGAGAGAACGCATTACCAGTCAGTGTGCTTAAATTGATGGCAATGTAGACTTATTTAATCAAGTTCACCTGAATTTTGCAAGGTGCATCAAGTTATGCATTGAAAAATGATGCAAATCACTTTGAAAATATTATTTATTAACATTATAATTAAATAAAATTGGTTTGTTTTAAAATATGTGTCAATCCCCATGTACGCAGACTTTGTGGATACCCTCTATTATTTTGTAAAACAATATTGAATTAGTTTAAACGTACACAAATTCATAAAAATAATTTTTAATTGAATTAGACATTTGAAAATACTATTATATTTCATTCAAATCTAAAAAAAAAGGTAAAATTGGACAGAACTGATTGGATGACTTGATATATATAATCTATGATATTCTAGTAGGTTTCAAGTTTATAACACCTTGATATCATGTTATCTCATTTTATATGCCTAAGACGCTTATTTTCTATTCTGGTTTTTATATTTCTATACATTATATTTGTATCTATAATTTATTTTAAGCCGAAACATAATACGATCCTTGTACAAACGAAAGAACAAGAATGTTCTCTGGAACTGTTATCTTCCACCGGTGTTTGTAATCGATGGTGACATGTGCGATGATTTTGAGACTATCTTATATTTTACAGAGAAATGTAAGCCATCGCTTTATGCATAATACAATATTTATAGTTCTCTATTTCTAACTCAAATTCTGTCCTCAATAATTTTAGATCTCCATTTCTAAATGTAATTCTTTTTCTTCTCGTTCAGTTTATAACTATAACACGCATTCTTGTCGGTCTCATGACAAATATTTTTTTTCTCCAGCGTTCACCACTTCACCTCGTTAGGGTTAAACAGCCCTTACCGAATGTTTTCACTGTCCTGTTTTTGTTAGCAGCTTTGACGTTCCACGTATCTCAAATTTTATTTAATTTCCTTTGGGGGAGCAATTACTTTGACGAAGACGCATCTTGTTGCACTGCTCCCAACCCAACCCAACCGTAATAGTGACACCAACGCCATAGCGTCGACTGTGGGCCAGTAGCTGTGTACAGTCGCCCCAATGGCGCCCAGAGCGAGCTCAGGTCGCATTAGCGTCGACTGTGGGCCGGTAGCTGTGTACAGTCATCCCAATGGCGCCCAGAGCTTTGCCCATGACACT
Organism: Octopus sinensis; assembly: GCF_006345805.1. Lineage (NCBI taxonomy): Eukaryota > Metazoa > Mollusca > Cephalopoda > Octopoda > Octopodidae > Octopus > Octopus sinensis. Next base: position 107,578,071 of record NC_042999.1, read on the forward strand.
CCCCGGACCCTAAGTAAGGCATGTGTAAAATTTGAATGAAATTGGTTGTGTAGTTCTCAAGTTTTAGGGATTCACACAGACAGACAGACACACATTCTCAGTTTCATATATATCGATATACTAGCATTATGACCCTGTCGTTGCCGGGTCATAGTGCTAGTGCATGTATATATGTGTATATATATATGTGTATATATTACATGTACATCTATATATATATACATCTACACATAAAATACAAATTACAAAGTTATATCTTGATATCGCTAGTGATAACAATACTCAAAATATATAACAGACTGGAATTGTAGGCCCCTTTCTTGCAATTTCGATCAATTGGAGCTTGTACTCCCTCAAGTATAGAAGTGTGGCTACAATCCAGCCTACCTTTACTTCTGGGGGGACATTTTAAATTTTTATCCGGTACGTCCTACGTCCCAGATATAAAGGTAAAAATAAAATATTTCCACTTTGCAAGGTTCGAGTCGAGTACTCCGTTGCACGCTCCGTTGACTCGAACCTTGCTTGTATTGTGGCGAATTTACCGCCTCTGGTTAAATATCTTTCATAGTCGCACCAAGACACTTTTCGACTGTGGGCCGGTAGCTGTGTACAGTCGCCCCAATGTCGCCCAGAGCGAGCTGTGGTTAGTCTGAGGCTATAGCAGAAGACACATGCCAAGTTACCACACAGCCACACCTGCCCCTGTGTGTGTGTGGGGGGGGGGGTATCGGTATGTTTGTATGGGTGTATATATGTATGCATGTATATATGTGTATATATATGCGTACATATTACATGTATATCTATATATACATCTAGACATACATGTTTACATATACATGTATATCTATAGAAATACATATACAGCTATACATATACATCAGTATATATACATGTATTTATATATATATATATATTTATATATATACATGTATATATATTTATATATATGTACATATGTATATATATGTATATATATATATCTATATATATACATATATAAATATATATAAATATATATATACATATATATATATATATATATATATATATATATATATATATTATATATATATATATATATATATATATACTTTATTTATTTAAAGCAGCAGAAAATTCAACAAAATCTGTTACTCTGAGTTTCTCGTTGCCGTTCATCAGACAGTTTTTGCTAGAATGGAACCGATATATCAATTCAATCTAGACTCTTACAAACGCTACACCTTAAAAAAAATGGACTTGTTTGATTGGCCCTTTAGAAATAACGGTCAATCTTCGAGCGATAAACAAAAAAAGCTCAAAAATATATGTATATATATATAAAAAAATTATAAAAATTATAAAATTCGAGGAAAAAACCTTACATTGAATAAAATACATATTGACGTTAATGAAGAAAGTATAATTAATGCATAGAAATTAAAACCTATTATAAATATTACACTGCAATACATATTTATATTAAAGTGTACATATATATCAACATACACAGAAGGATGCGTGCAAACGCCATACATATACAGACGTATAAATATAAATCTAAAATATACACATAAATGCATGCGTACATATATGTCCACAATCTATCTCGCACGCAAGTTAAAATCATCGATGTAGCGATTCTCATATACTGAGTAACGCTTAAGTAAGGGGGACGTAAAGTTGCATCAGTATCAGTTAGAGAAAAAAACGAAAGAAAGGAAGAGAGAGAAAAAGGAACAAAGAAGGGGGAAGGAAAAAAGAAAGAGGAGGGGTGGGGAAAAAAACGAAATAAGAAAAATTATGTAACAAGCTGCGTAGCCGCGTTATTGACATATATGGAGACAAGTATACAAATACACAAGTTCGAATGGATACATACACATACAGTCGTGTATATGTGTGCTTAAGCACAAACATACGCTCACTTACACATACACAGATACGCATGCTTACAAATACATATTCATGGCTATACACATACTTATATCAAAATTCTAATTTTTGACAACATTGCTTTTTTTTAAAAAAATGAGTGCAATAATAAAAAATATATACGAAAGACATATAAAATAAAATATAACACCCTATTTGGATCATCTATAAATTAAAAATCAAGGTAATCCTATACAATACAATAACATGAAATAAACAAAGTCGAAGGTTTTTCCTAATGTATATGTAGAAATATAAGACTTTGCTATACGGAATGAAATCTGCATAGCGCGAAACAAAATCCATCGTAGCGTTTACATACTAGTTTAAGAGTCAAAATCAAAATCTCAAATCTCAAAAATACAAAATATATACTCTATCCATATGGTATATTTATATTCGACATTTTAAATTTAGTTGCGTGCCTACATAAGTTCATTAGCTCACTTCTTTGATTCAAAGAATTATTGTCTTTGAATAAAATGTACATTTTTTCTAATGGGCAAAGTTTGCATTTAAAATTATTTCTGTATGCACCATGCCTGTATGGTGCCGCTCTGTCCAGAATGCTCCATGTCACGTTGAAAGGTGGGGTTTCCTTTTCTTTTAGTTCCCAGACATATTTTGCTAGGCTGGTCCTCTTCCTATTCTCTGGGTATTTAAATGAATTTTTATGTGAATAAAATCGTTCACATAAAAATTTATGCTTGTGTATTTGTATACTTGTCTCCATATATGTCAATAAGCATATTACTCTACCACTGGTATTTGAGTACTCTTTTTTCCACCTTGTTTCACATTTATGTGTTTACTCCGGTATATATATATATATATATATATATATATATATATATATATATATATATATATATAATATATATATATATATATATATATATATATATACATATCCCACATACAAGCAATTCGAAACAAAAATATATCACATACAGAAATTTTACACACATCACAAACGAAAACAACCATAGATACTCACACACACACAACAATCTGAGGCAACAATACCACCGTTCCCCGGAACCAATATCACACAATCTCACAGACAACTCATACAAACAAAATTGCACCCAACATTTTTTAGCCCGGGACCAGAGACACCAGGACACTAGTAATAACGAAAAACCGAAGATACTCAACCTTTCAGCCAAACCTCTCTCTAACATAAAAATTGACATCCTCTCAAAAGGACTCAAATTTACGCCAACTCCACGCAGAGCCAACCAAAGTGAAGTCAAGGACAATATAACAGCATTATGCAGAAAATTAAGACTGGCAGAAGCATCAACCAGTTTCAATACTGAAGATGACTCACTAGTCAAAAACAAAAGTGAACACATCCCCCACAGAGGAAGAAATAAAGATCTTGACGAGTTCTGCAGCCACATTGAGAACTTTCCCTACCATACTATACATAAACAGACAGTTAAATCAAATTTTAGCACTGCACAGTGCTGATAGAACTTCAAAATGATGAAGATATAACCATTAAGGAAGCAGACAAAGGAAGTGCAATTGTAATAATGGATACTTTATACTATAGAAATCTTTCATGTATAAGCATGTATATATATATAGTGACATTGAAGGACACATCTTTCGATTTACAATCTAATATAGTAGAACATTTAGTATATGTCTGTATATGTATATATATGTGTGTGTGTATATATATATATATTGCCTGTTATATACATATTATTTTTATAATTTACTTCATCTTTACTTTTTAATTGTCACTTTAATTTTAACTTTCCTATGATATACAATTTTCAAGATGGTGTAATTTAGTTGTTCATTTTGAACCGATAAAAGGTTTTTTTTCAAATATTTCATGTATAAGCGTGTATATATATATATAGTGGTATAAATATCAACACAATTTTTCCCCTTCCTCCCTTATTTTTCTTTTTCTTTTTTTGTCTCTCTCCCCTTCTCCAAACACACAGACACACGCACACACACACACACACACACACACACAAACACACACGGACACACACACACATTCAGACACACACACACCTCCACATAACGATCATAAAAAGTGGAAAGAATTCTTAAACCCAAAATGGCATTTGACCATCCTCACAATGATAAAAGGAAATATAATTTATGGCCTACCTCCCCGCCATCACACACTCAGTGACACTGTGAAGTGGTCAAAGCTGAAATTCTTAGAACCCCCTTGGAGTCAAT
>NC_042999.1:107587207-107609707 GCF_006345805.1 Octopus sinensis
TTATGCAGAATTTGACCACCTCCTGTACATACACCTTAGAACCATCATGGCATCTGATGTGGCTTTTTAAACTAGACAATGTTTTCATAAAGACACCCACATAAATTGCATATCTGATTTAGACAACCAACAGCTGCAGATAAGTTCTGATCTTTATGGATCTTAAAATGTCTTTTGAGGCCGCCATTAGATTTGAAAACCTTCTGGCATACATTTCATTCAAAGGTGTGCACAGACACATAAGCAGAATAGTTGGTGGAGTTCATTTTCCATGGGTTCACAAATGAGATTTGAGCCCAGCAAAAGAAAGGCATAGTCTGTCATAAAGGATAAAATCATTTATGATTTTATCAGGTGGTCAGCATGAATAAAAAACCTTGCAAGAAAATTTTTCTAAATACTAAATTAATATTTGTATACATAATTATAACAAGGTGTCAGAAACAAGACTCTCCACGTGCTGAAAATAGATGCCAAACGACGCTAAAAACCACCTTAAAACTCCAAAAACACAAAAATTAAACTTTTAGTTAATTGTATATTAGAAATAATTTCAGGCTAAAATTATAAATACTGTCATGATCAGCATAGATATTCTAGAGAATAAATATACATGTATCTATAGATATCTACAATAGGCGCAGGAGTGGCTGAGTGGTAAGAAGCTTGCTTACCAACCATATGGTTCCAGGTTCAGTCCCACTGCATGGCACCTTGGCCAAGTGTCTTCTACTATAGCCTCAGGCTGACCAAAGCCTTGTGAGTGGATTTCGTAGATGGAAACTGGAAGAAGCCTGTCGTATATATACATACATATATGTATATGTATGTGTGTGTATATGTTTGTGCATCTGTGTTTGTTCCCCCAATATCGCTTGACAACTGATGCTGGTGTGTTTGTGTCCCCGTAACCTAGCAGTTCAGCAAAAGAGACTGATAGAATAAGTTCTAGGCTTACAAAAAATAAGTCCTAGGGTTGATTTCTTCACCTAAAGCCGGTGCTCCAGCATGGCCACAGTCAAATGACTGAAACAAGTAAAAGAGTAAAGAGTATACTTATACAAGCAGCAACATCACACAGTAATATATATACGCACTTGCAAAAATATACAGTATATATATAATTAAAATCACAATAAGGGTGAAAAAAATTGAATATTAATTAATAACATCAATTTAAAACACCAAGTGGCCCAGCGTAAAAAAACTGATACAGTAAAAATTATTAATACAAGTAATAAGAGAGAGACCACATGTGGTCACTCTAACGCTAGAAATAGATCCGCAAAGGGAATCCACCACTAAAGAATTGTTCTCAAGCATTAATTCAACATGCCAAGAATGTAAGTGGGCAGGACAAATGAAAAATAACGAAAAAATAGATTAACTCTATACAATTGTTTCATCGTTAATAGATTGTGTAATTTTACTTACACAATCATTTTCGAATCCTCAGTTGAGTATATCAAAAATATAATTTGCTGAACCGAATGCCAAACTCTATACGAAGCCGAGCAAAGGCGAACAGCACAGCCGATTATATTTGTAGTTACGTTCAAATATCCTCATTCTTGGCGCGTTGAAAATACCGGATGTAAATACTACCCCAGTAATTTACTGCCGGTTTGAGAACATATTAATTTATAATTAAAATCACAATAAGGGTGAAAAAAATTGAATATTAATTAATAACATCAATTTAAAACACCAAGTGGCCCAGCGTAAAAAATAACTGGGATACAGTAAAAATTATTAATACAAGTAATAAGAGAGAGACCACATGTGGTCCTAAGAATGAGGATATTTGAACGAAGTGGAGAGGGAAGGGTACGTTGATTGAAAGAATGTTCGGAGGCTAAGGAAAGAATTTCGCTATTGAAGTGGAGTGCACGTTAAGATAAATGTTCAAACCATGATAGTCTCCGTGGTTTGAACAATTAGCTTAACGTGCACTCCACTTCAATAGTGAAATTCTTTCCTTAGCCTTCGAACATTCTTTCAATCAACGTACCCTTCCCTCTCCACTTGTTCCCTACCTATTATTCCTTTAGCCCTTCTCTTCCTACTATCTATCTTTGACGTCAATTCTTCTAACGGTTTTTTTTAAAAACACTCATTATCGTTTTGTTTACCATGTAGGCAGTCATCGAAATTTTTGTTTGTCTTGTCGAGAGAGGCTCCCTTTCTTTCCTGATGAGAAGATTGCATAATGCACCCTTTATTCCTTTGGAATGAAACCATGTTGTCTTCGAAACATATGTCGAGAGTAAAGGAATTTTGTTAACATCTTCGTTCGGTTCCATTCTTTCATTTATTCATATACAACACACAAATTTCTGCACATGAACCCGGAGTTTCTACCCTTGGGCAGGTCGCTTCAACCGTGTTTCTGACGTGAATTTGCTACCCTGGTTTCGGTTCAACGAATTTTCCATGCTGACGATAAACATAGGATAATTCATTCACCTATTTAAATACATATATATATATATATATATATATATATATATATATACGATGAGCTTCTTTCAGTTTCCGTCTACCAAATCCACTCACAAAGCTTTGGTTGGCCCAAGGCTATAGCTGAGGACATATGCCAAGGTGCCACACAGAAAGACTGAACCTGGAACTATGTGGTTGGGAAGCAAGCTTCTTACCACACAGCCATGCTGTGCTTATCCACACAGCCACGCCTACACCTATATACATGCATGCATACATCTGCCTACTAATATATGCCTGCGTGCATACACACACACATATATATATATATGCACACACACTTACACAAACAAAATACAAACATATACACATATTTTTTGTATATGTGTATGTATGTATAGTAATTATTTGTTATATCACTTATGTTTCACATTGCCAATGTTTTATAAATATTTTCTCAATAAATCATATCAGTGAGTTGTGAAAATGGTAACACTTAACTTTTTACCTCCATCACATTACTTTTTTAATGCAGAATTTTTTTTACATCAAAATGAAAAATTGTTTGCTTGCTTTCATAACTCTGAATTTTCTCTTTTTATTCTTCTTTGTTTTAACAACAGCTCAGCAGAACCAATAGTAATATCATTAACTTACTTTTACATTGACTATCAACCGACAAGATAACCTTCTTGAAATAGCAGTTAAACTTTCTTGAATTCACACCCTACCATCTTATAAAGTTTTTTGAGATATACTATGTCTAAAACAGATATTGAATGGTTAAGCTGGAATGCCTTTGACCAAATGTCTATGCTCAATCAAGACTAACTTGGAGCTAAAAACCAGTGTTACTATTTCATTCTTTTGCTCTATCAATTATATTGAACAGTTGTTTTGTCTTTATATTAAGGAGAAGTTTTCTTGAAAACCACAAGAGGGACTAATGTTGTATTAGTGGAGTAAATTAGATTTATCACCTGGTTTAATCTCATTGTCTGGCATTGCCTTTAGTGAAATCTACTCTGTTGCAAACATTCCGGCAATTCTGGTTTTTTTTTCTCTCTCCAATCTTGGTGTCAAGCACTTTCTAAAAGCTCCTGAGCGCTGCCATTTCTCCCCTCATTTGGCATAAATGCTAAATTTTAAAAATAGGTTAAACGTTTTCCAAACAGGTTTGTGTGAACCACAACCATTGACTGATCAAGTCTGCTGAAAGAAAGCAGAAGCAAGAAATCAATACTGTGGACTGATGTCTGTATGTATGAGTTTTGAAAAATTGTAGAGACAGATTTATAAAAAAGAAATTAGAACTGATTAGACTGGCTTCCGTGCAGGTGGCACGTAAAATGCACCAATCCGACCGTGGCCGATGCCAGCCTCGCCTGGCACCAGTGCAGGTGGCACATAAAAAGCACCCACTACACTCACAGAGTGGTTGGCGTTAGGAAGGGCATCCAGCTGTAGAAACATTGCCAGATAAGACCGGAGCCTGGTGCAGCCTTCTGGCTTCCCAGATCCCCAGTCGAACCGTCCAACCCATGCTAGCATGGAGAACGGACGTTAAACGATGATGATGATGATGATGATGATATTCAATATTTTCCTCAAGGTTTTATATCTTTAAACAAAAATGCTCCTGTCCTTAATTGCAGGAAAGCCTTCCCTCTTATTGTTCATAGCTCATGAAATGAAACTGATAAATCTAGACCTGAAGCAAAATTAAAGATCCACTACACTTCATTTATTCATTAGATCATTATTAATGTTCCCAAGAAAATACACTAGTCCAGGTTCTTCCAAATTGGATTCCAAGGAACCATAAGTTTGTATGATAAACTTCCAGAATTCAGTGAGATAAAGTGCTTTTTAAAGAAATTTAATAAACGATTTCTTTTATGAAAAGATGGTAGTCCTCATTTTCAAAATAATTAATTGTGCAATAAACATCTGTAAAAACCTCTGTGCAATGCAGATGATGAGTTGAGCAAAATATGTAATGTGATATCAATAAATGAAAGCATGGAGAAAGATGTATTACTTTACATAGATTGTTTAATGATTCAATATTATTTCAGGACAAAATTCCATTTTTCAAATGGAAGAACAACATGATAAAGAGAAAAGATTTGTTACTTTACATAACTTTTTTAATGATGTTATAATATTTCAGGAAAAAAATTCCTTTCCCAGATAAAATGGATGGCTAATAAGAAGAAATTTCTCTGAACTGCTTGGTTATTTTCTTTCTTCTCAAAGAGTTTGTAGACATGTGTTTGTTATTGGCAGGCAATTCTATTTGAAAAGGTAAATTTTTCTCAAAATATTGTAGGATTTTTAAACAACCTATGTAAGCTAATACAATACCTTTTATCTTTGTTTTGATTAGGTGACATATTTTGCTTATCCTCACCTGCATTGCTCAAAGGATTTTGTCACCATTTATCTCATTTATACATATTACAATGCTTCAAGCAAAATACATTATTCTATTATAATAAAATGTTTGTTTTTAATTTGTTTTGTTATATTTTATTAATTCGCTCTAAAACTATTTTTGCTTTTTTTAATGTCATTATTAGAATTAAAGTGGTGGTTATTGTCCATGAAATACAGGTATTGGTGATTTTTGAAAAATTGTATGCAAGTTCCTTGATAAAATTAGTTTGAGAACTACGGCACTAAGCGGTCTACTTCTAATGGTGATGAAAAGGTTTGACCTATGTAGTAGTTTACAATCCTTCTCTGATTCATTTCTTCGTTTCTGGGCACCAGACATTCTCAAAATGAAATTACATTCATAATTATCATTGAAATTTCGACGATGGCATCGTTGTTGTCTTTATAATTTGCATAAGGATTACATCAACAACTTTATTGCAGACACTGACCTGGAATGTATCCAGGATGGACCTAGAGGCAGTGATGATGGACCGAGAAGTGTGGAAGGTGGACTTTGTTGTTGTGGCCTGGGTTGGAAGCTGGCCATAATAATAAAGATTACATGCAAATTCAATAAGTTTTTTTTAACCTTTTTTGGTTGGTTTTCTATTAGATACCTACACATAGCATTCCTCTTAATCTTTTTAATCTTTGTATTAACTATAGGCTTTGCTGATAAAATGAAGATTAGCCAGACTGTGAGTCACATTGTTATTTAAAATTGTTGAACCCATATTGGCAGCAAAAAGTTACAGTAATAAATACCAAAGTGAGTGTAAACTGCAATTTCAGCAAAATTTAAATAACTTCTATACAATCATATGCTTTCAAGAATCAAATTCCAATCTTGTTTGATTTTTCTGATCTTCTCAAGCTATTTTCTTTACTTTCATCAGCAACAAGAGAGATTGATTGATTTATGTATTTCACTGTTATAGATGTTCTCATTCTTTTCAAACTCTCTAGGTAATTCCTTTTGTCATCTGTTTCTATTTTTTGTCCAAATAACATGTCGGCCAGTTTATTCCCATTGCCTTTAGTTGATGTCATTGTGTTGCAAGTGTTCATTCAAACCAGGTGTTCAGTCTGAGTATAACACAGTATGCTGAATAGCTGCTGTTGATGTTGCTGCATATCACAGCAACATATTCGTAATAGCTTTTTCTTCCGGCCAGTGTCAAGGGGGGGGGCATGCAAATATCATGGGTGTTGCCCTTACACATGTGATTAAGCCATAAAAAATTACTGTGTTTTATTTTAGGTAACATTATATCTACAATTGCAATCTGACATTTCGTTTGTCTATCACTTTCTCACATTTTCACAAACTAGATGTGAGAAAGTAATAGACATAAAATAACAATGGTGATGAATATATCTGTTTTTTTTCATTCTAGCCTGTACTGCACAGTTTTTCTAGCATCTCACCACTCAGTATAGGCCTTCATCATCTGGGACATACAACAACAGAGAAAACATTCTATTTACTTGTATAGGTTGTATATTTTGCCATAGTTTTTCAGTTAGATGCTCATTCTATCCTGCCAGCCAGTTTACAGAGTGTACTGGGTGCTTTTATCATTCTATCCGCATTAGAAAGATCATCCACAGAAAATCTAAAATGTATCCACTAGTATACATATATCTTAATAATTCTAAATTGTTAGCATCATTTAATATGGACAGCTCTTTGATATACAAAGTTCTTTTTTCTTTATTACACTGCATCTCTTAAAATGCAAGAATTAAAAATGTTGCTTTCTATAAATTAATATCTATAAAAAAAATTACCATAAATGCAAAAATATTAAAAATATCATTATACTTCGAACTAAGTAGTATGATATTCCTTTTTATAATCATCATCACCATCATTATTATCTTCATCATCATTGTTAATAATGTTGTTGTTGTTATTATTATTATTATTATTATTATTATCATCATTATCGAAACTAAGAAAATACTTAAAAGGGGAAAAAGTGTAGAAAGAAAATATTTTTAAAATTGCTTGAATTAAATAGTAATCAGGAATTTTCTATAAATTAATCCAAAAAATTATTTTAGATGAGACGAAAAATAAAAACATTTTTTTCTTTAAAAAATTTTTTCTTTAAAAACATTTTGGTTATTGAAACTAAAAGAAAAAAACAGAGCTTCCATAAAATTAGATATTGAATTTTTTTGTTAATTTTTTCAAAAATATTTGAATATTTTTTTAATTGTTGGGGAGATTTTTTTTTAACTCAGCTAAGTTGACAATTACCAACTATTATCAAACATTTAAACACTTCATTATATTTATTTCTTACTTTGCCTCAAAGCTACAAACTTATAGAAGAAGAGCATAGTCATTTGAAATGATGCCATATATTACTGGTATTTAATTTATCTATCTCAGAGTACAAAAAGCAAAGATACATCCAAATAGAATTTAAACTAAAATCATAGAAAGACAAAACTAAACACTATAAGTACTGCACATTTGCTATGAACTTGTCACCTTCAACAACACATTGTATTACAGTCTTGAGTGGGCAGACAGTGCTGATCAATGATCAAAGAGAATGATTTCAGAAATTCAATATTACTACTTTCACTTTTAAAGGTATGTTATTGTAATGGTTGATCGTTTATTATCTACGATAGAGATGCAGGGAAATATATCCTAAATCTAATGTCAGATTGGCCTGCTTAATAGTATAAACTCTCTCTTTCTCTCTATACAAGTATATATCTCTCGTTTATGAAAAGTGGAAAGACAGCAATAGCTTATAGATAAAATGGTTCCCGCTAGATCAGTTTCAGCAAATGCAGTATTTACAAATTCTAAGTAGACAAAAGAATTCTAAGTATGGAGAACATCTGTTAGTAGCACAAGTTCGAAATGGTTTTATTATCCTCAAAATTTTAGATATTCTAAAGTGATTTTGATATGATGGGTCCAAACGTAATATGCAACTTTCTCCCCTCGACCATTCTACTCTCTTTATTTCTTTCTTTGTTTCTCTTTCCATAGTTTATAGATTTCTTATGTAACATTTTGTTTATACTTTATACATATGTGAATCTTTTCCATTAAATATGCTAACCCATGTGGCATGGCAAAATGGACATAAAACCAGTGAGAGATGAGAAGAAGATGTTAAGAATTATGACAAGAATGATAACATCAATGTCTTTTACAAAACTATGTATAATGATGATGATGATGATGATGATGAAAGGGATGCTGGTGACAGTAATGATGACAGTGATGTTGAATCTTGAGTTATAGATTTCTGTTGAGAACCACTGGCTATCAAATTCTTCATAATCATTTCCATAACCTTTTGACATATTAGAAAATAAGCCAAAAATATAACAGACTGGATAACCTCTTCTTTCCAAGGGATTAAGAATACAAGAAGTTATTTCCATAAAACAACTTAAACTGCATTGTCTCTTATAGAATTATTGGTGGTCTTATATATATATATATACACACACACATAAATATATACACACATACACAAACAAGCACACACACACACATATATATATATATATATATATATATATATATATATATATATATATATATATATATATGAATATATACAAACATACATATACATACACACACACACATATATATATACACATGCACACTGTGGTCAGTTTATTATGTACATCTAGTAATGTATAAACTGAATACTGAGTGAATATTTAAATTATATTATATGTGATATTTACCAGACATTTTCAGCAAACCAAATGTCAGATTTATTCATTTTCACACTAACACCAGAAGAATTATACATTTTCTGAGAGCATATTTTGTTGGAAATGGCTTTTGTTGTGTTCTTAATTGAAAAGTATTATTTTAAAACTTACTGGGTGAGTTATATCTTTATGCTGTTAGGAATTCTCTTGAATGTACAAATGAGAATTTATAGTGTCAACTTGTATGTCAGTAACATAGCATTTATGCCATGATGTGTCACAGTCATTAAAATCTTCAGCGTTCAAGAGTTAGAAATATTATGCAGACAATATGAATATGTTGTCTTATAAAGCTAAGGGTTAAAACTTTATGGTGCTACATAAATGTTGGTGTGAATGAAACTTTTATTGCTAAATTTTATCACTGATTCTTTTATTCTTTTGCTGATAGCATGCTACTTTTTCTTAGACTGTGGCCATGCTGGGGCACAGCTCTTATGTGCTTTTTGTCTTTTTCACGAGGATTTGGTCAGCCCAAGGCCATAGTAGAAAACACCTGCCGAAAGGGCCATGCAATGGGTCTGATTCTAGAACCATGTGGTTAGCAAACAAGCTTCTTATTTCTTTTTGCCCACAAGGGGCTAAACAGAGAGGGGATAAACAAGGACAGAAAAAAGGATTAAGTCAATTACATCGACCCCAGTGCATAACTGGTACTTATTTTATCGACCCCAAAAGGATGAAAGGCAAAGTCGACCTCGGCTGAATTTGAACTCAGAACATAACAGCAGACGAAATACTGCTAAGCATTATGCCCAGTGTGCTAACATTTCTGCCAGCTTGCCACCTTGCTGTGTGTAGTAAGAAGCAAACAAGCTTCTTACCACACACAGCCGAACCTGAATTCTAGTTATCTACCCCACCTTATTGATGTTTATATCTCTCATGTATTTTAGTGATGATATGTGAATATTTTTAATTAGCTGAATATTTTGAGAAGGTTAGATGCTAATCATAAGACAAAAATAATGACTCTAGCTATTTATGTATTTTTATAACTATGTTTGGATCATGGCTGAACATTGTAGATTGTTACCAGCTTCTCAGATATATATATATATTTCTTAAACCTATGTAGAATGCTATATCTTCTTCATGCAATCTATGTAAAACTAAATTTTCCCACAAGCAGTGACCAAAGTAAATGTTAAGTTGCCTTCATGCTGCACCTTTCTGGTGGTTGACCTCTTCAGTGGTAATAAATCCTTTAAAATTAATTCGCTGCAACCTGAGAAACCTGTGTTTAATGATGCTATTTTCCTACACGTCTGCTCCAATATTCTTAAATATCTTTTTTTTTTTGGCATTTTTCAAAATTGTGTGTGTGTGTAAGTGTATGTGTGTATGTGTGTGTGGTGTATGTACAGACAGACTGATAGATAGATAGATAGATGATAGATAGATAGATAGATAGATAGATAGATAGATAGATAGATAGATAGATAGATAGATAGATAGAAAAATAGACAGACAGACAGATAGATAGATAGATAGATAGATAGATAGATAGATAGATAGATAGATAGATAGATAGATAGATAGATAGATAGATAGATAGATTGATATTTTGTACCAAAGATGTAAGTGGTAAGTAGGCCTTAACATGCTACCTTGTTTAATATCACCAACTGAACCTTAGCTGCCTTTAATGGAATCTACTCTGTTGCAAGCTTCACACCACCAGAACCCTTGTCTCCATTCATGACATCACGATTTCCTGCAGACATTGACCAACAGATTATCTTACTGTGAGGATCAATTGTATCAGTCTCACTTGTCTATGAGGGTCTGCAAAGGTCATGGACCTTGCCTTTTCTCTTCTAACATATAAAAAACTCATTTGGAAAATATTCTTTCTTTCTCTATATATATTTCTCTCTCTCTCTCTCTCTCTCTCTCTCTCTCTCTCTCTCTCTCTCTCTCTCTCTCTCCTTCTCTGCATATATATATATATATATGTGTGTGTGTGTGTGTGTATGTCTTTCTGTTAATATTTCTGCATCTTGTTCTCTCTTTTTCCAGTCTCATACTATTTAATCAACCCCCACTTAACACATCAAATAATTATTATCTTTTTTCTTTAAGATTTAACAATGCCATGCTATCGTTATTAAGTGTCAGCCATATCAAACTTGAAGCTTTGACATTTCAACACATCCTAATTTTTCTTGATATTTGTATAACTTACAGCTGTCACCTGTCATAGAATTTATAATGTCACTATCTCCAATAACAATATTTTGGGTATCCTATACAATTATAAAGAGAGACAACATATTAAGTAATCAGCTAATAAAATACTGAATTAATTAGATTAATATATTACATAGCATTTTACTCTGGAGGCAACTTGAGCATCACACTGCATTAAGAAACTGTGAAATTGTATTTTTAAGAGTAATAGCATGACCTCACACAACTGGAAAATTCAGAAATTAAACTAAGAAAAAAAGAAACAAATAAATATATGTTTCTGTATGTTATCTACAAATTTTTAAGAAGCTACAAAATCTAACGAGGATTAGTTTTCATGTATCAGCAAATATATCTCAAGGACAAGCTCTATATGTAACATTATTTTTAATTGGCCCTATTTTCTTACATGCTGTTCAATTGACAGTAATGCAGGAATCTTGGCTATTCTTATTCAGTAAAGAAGAAAATAAAAAGAAGATTAGTTTGTCAATGATATATTCTAGAATAGATCAGTTTCAAACATGATGTTAAAACAGAATCTACTGGCGACATAAACTTATATTTTATAGTTCAACACATATCTCTCCTTCCATTGCATATACCAATGTAATTTACTGCTATCATATGCATGTGTTTGTATGTGTGCGTGTGTGTACATATCATATTAAAATCAATAGATTACATAAAGTATTAACAGCATGCCTTCACTAAAGTATCTTTGTAATCAACATAAGCTGGGAAGTTAAAACCAAATATGACATACGATGGCAACACTCTCCCTTAAGCAACAAATAAACCAAGATTGTTCTGCTACTAGCAAGAACAGAAATAAAGAACTATTTCTACATTACACCAGGAAAGCTGATAAACTATGAATTTTATATTCAGGAAGAAAAAAATATAATAAAATATAAAAAATAAACGGAAAGCAATTTTAAAATTTAACCAAAAAAAATATACTTTGAATCTTCATGCTTTTAAAATATTTCCCTGATCTTTAAAATCTTTAAAAATTCACAAAATTCTGTTAATGTAAAAAAAAAAATTAAGAAGAATTTCTTGTTCTAGCTGATTGCAATTATGGTTTGAATAAAAAGATATTTAGTAAATTTGCTGATTTGACATGTGAGTCAATGGGCAATGACACAAATGATTTCCTGAATGTATAAGTAGAAAATTACATGAGCACAGGCAAAGCTGTATGCTTTAGAAGTTTTATTTGCAATCATGTGGTTACAGTTTCAGTCCCACTGTATGACATCTTGGTTGAAAATTACCTTCTAACTGGAGTTTCGGTGGAAAGAAACTGCGAGGAAGCCTATTGTGTATGTGTGCATGCCTATGTATGTGTTTGTTATGTTGTATGTCTGCATGCATGTGTATTTATATGTATAT
Organism: Octopus sinensis; assembly: GCF_006345805.1. NCBI lineage: Eukaryota > Metazoa > Mollusca > Cephalopoda > Octopoda > Octopodidae > Octopus > Octopus sinensis. Next base: position 107,599,448 of record NC_042999.1, read on the forward strand.
GTCATGAGACTTCAAAACTCAACAAGACTTAAGAAGGCAAAAGAAAAGAAGATGTAAGATATAAACCTGAGTTAGAAAGCAAAACAACAGTGGCACCCCCTTGTCATTCTTGCTATCAGAATTGCAGCAGTTTGGTATGTTGTAAATGTATATCCAATCACACCTTATTGTCATTGTTATCATTATTCTCATCATTTTAATGCCTTTTTTGTCTTTTGTTTCTATTGGGGGTTTTGTTGTTTTTTCCCCTTGAGGCATGAATTATACAAATCTGCGATACAGCCCATTTTTGTTGGGCACCATTTCCTTTATGAGAGCTAATATTCATTGCCAGATCTGACTTGTCTATTTCTTCTCACATTAATTTATCCATCAAAATAGGTGCCACTTCACCAAGAGAAATTTGAACATGTACTCATAACGTCCTATCTCAGATACAATCTTCTCTTTTATTTTTACTATTGCCTAAATTGTTATTCATAGTCCTACTAGATCAATATCTATAATCAGTTTCCAAATACTTTACAGCACACATGAATTTGACCCACTGAAGTATGTATAGTTTCAAATAAAGTGTGCTTTATTTTCCAAGGGTGAGTTGAGCTCATTTCTCTGTAACTGACAAAACTCTTACAGTCGTAAAATAAACTATTTTATGATAGCTACTTAGAGTTAGTAGAACTAAAATATTGATTTAGCTAAATGTCTTCTACAGAGAGAGAGAGAGAGAAGAAGAAGAAGAAGAAGAAGAAATGGATTAATGAAACAATTTGATACTCTAATAATACTTCTTGCTTATTGTAAAATTGTAACAACAATCAAGAACTCATTTATATTTAAAGATAAAATGCATGTTTTAAATATATTCATTGTGGTTGTAGTGCTGTAAATGATCTAACTTTATTTCTGCATTGAAAAGATAAAAACAAAATGTACATTAATATATAATTCTTGATCTCTAAAAGTAAATGAAATTTCTTACCCTTGTATTGGTAGAACCAATTCAATAAAACTATTACTTTAGTAGATGTCTCACTAAGGAAGTGTAAATTCATAGATACATTTAAATGACTGTCTATCTATTAATTTAATTCTCTTTTAAACTGTCACTTTTCTGCTTCACACTTTTTCTTTCCCTCTTTTTCCATCCATCTAACAAGGTATACATGGATATATATATATACATACATATATGTGTGCGTGTGTATTTATATGTCTATGTATGCATGTGTGTGTATATATATCTATTTATTTAGGTCTGTTCTCACTTCGATTTCTCTATTTTCAGATGAATTAACCTCAATAGTCAATTTAAACAGAGATATCCATATATCAAAATACCTCCTCAGTTATATTTGTGTTTGTTCAAACAAAGAAAATCAAATCAGTTCAGGCAATGTGTTGTTTGTGAGTCAGTTAGCTCAATATAACTTTACTTCTTAGTCTTCAAATTAGCAGACAGTCTTCTTGACCTAAACAAAATGAAGCAAAAAATCTATCCTCACTGAAGTAACAAGTATTTCACAGTAATATTCATAATTTCTCAGGAGATTTATTCTGTCTATGCAAAGAGAGGTATTTTGGTGCTCATTCAGAAAATTGTTATATATTAGAAATATTCTGCTTTATAGAAATAGTATTAAATATTACAATTTAAAACTGATGGTCTTAACGGTGATGGAGTGTTAATAGATATTTACAGAAAAGCAAGATAGAAAAAAAATATATGAAAACTAAAGCTGATATTTGTTGTTTTTATTTCATCACTTTTCTTTGTTTTCAAGCAAACTTTTGCTTTAATCTACTCCATTGTGAATCAAAAAATTGTTTGCTGGTTGCAAAAGTTAAATTCAATTCATGTTTTCATATTGGAATAATTTATAGAATAATTTTTGAGAAATTGGAGAATAGAAAAATCTGATGTGAATGAACGGCTTCGAAGAAGTTAACCTTTTGCTTTGTATTTAGCCACAGGAATATTCATTTCAATCATTAAATCATCGATAAATAAGTTTTATTACAGAACAAAGCTAAGGTCTTTAAAGCTGAACCAAGAAAAAAAAAAAAAAGAAAGGAAAAGGGAAAAAAAACATGAAACATAGAGCTCCTCATTAATGAAAGTCTATGTATGGTATTCTATTCATAGAATTTTTATACTAAAATAGATGTTTATTTATATTAGAGTCATCTGATGTGATTATCTTTATATTATATTCTTTCAGTTGGCTTTCTATAGCTAACAAGGGAGTGGCTATGTGCTCAACTGACCTGATAGATATAGCCAAACAAGTGTCCATTATATTTTATCCTACCTTCTGAATGATGGAAGAATAAATAGGATAATGTAATCCTATAATGTACACTATATTTGTTTAAAAGGGAAAAGAGGTTATTATGCTTGTATTGCCTTTGACCTTTGGCTGTGTGGTAGGTTAAGGAAATGAAAAGGTGTGCTGAAAAGTTCCTGACTTTTAAGGGTATCACAAAAAGCCTGATTGGAGGCCCAACTTTCCAAGTTCTTTTACAGGGCGTAGAAAATCTGATGGACCACTGCAATAAGGGTGTAAATCTGAGAAGGTAATATGTTAAATAAAATCATAATTGACTGATCCCCCTGTATTTTCTTTTACCCAAAGCCAGAAGCTTTTCAGCACCCCACTCATATAGATATATATATATATATATATATATATATATATATATATATATACATGAGGGGTATTGAAAATTCATTGGCTATAAAGGTATTGTGAAAGACCTGGTTGGAGGCCTGACATTCTAAGTTCTTTTTCAAGGCTCAGAAAAACTGAAGGACCATTGCAATAAGTGTGTGAATCAGAGAGGGAAATATGTTGAATAAAATCATAATTAACTGATCCTCCTGTATTTTCTTTTGCCCAAAGCCAGGAATGTTTCAGCACCCTCTTGTATGATTTATAACCAGATGGTTCTGGGTTTGATCCCACATCATCGCAACTTGTACTTTTGTTTGATTTATTTCATAGACTCAGTTTTGATATATCTTGTCAACAAAATTTAGTATATGTATATCTATGCTAGAGTTGATGCCCTCAACACCTGAAGAAATTTTAAGAGTATTGCCATAACAAGAACTATTTCTTGAACATTTTAAACTTAGGAGAACCTATCTCTCACCAGGTCTGAACACATCTGTAAGAAAAAGAGAGGAGGAGAGGGGAGGAGGAAAATTAACCTTGTAATTGACTTGCATTTCTATTTATGGATTCCAAAAGGATGGAAATTGAATTGTAATTCAAACTCAAAGCACAGAGAACCAAAATAAATACCACAAAGCATCCTATCCAATGGCTTAGTTTTATATTTACATAGATTTATATATGTGCATGTATGTGTGTGTGTGTTTGTGTGTGTGTGGAGAGAGAGAGAGAGAGTGGTGGGTGGAGAGATGTATTAGGTTGGAAAGAAAGTTTTATCATATTTCAAGATGAGAAAGTAACATAAACAAATGCTTCTTTGTCTTAATTGATATATTTAATCAAGATGATATTTCCCCTAATACTTGATAACATAATTCCATCTATTTGGCAAATTGCTGATCGCTTAAGGTGGTGAGCTGGCAGAAACGTTAGCACGCCAGGTGAAATGCTTTGCAGTATTTCGTCTGCCACTACGTTCTGAGTTCAAATTCCACCGAGGTCGATTTTGCCATTCATCCTTTCGGGGTCGATTAAATAAGTACCAGTTACGCACTGGGGTCGATCAACTTAATCCGTTTGTCTCTCCTTGCTTGTACCTTCTGTGTTTAACCTCTTGTGGGTAATAAAGAAATAGGTATTTCATCAGTCTTTACGTTCTGAGTTCAAATTCTGCCAGGGTCGACTTTGCCTTTCATCCTTTCAGGGTCAATAAATTAAGTACCAGTTGCGTCTTAGGGCCGATCTAATCGACTGGCTCCCTCACCAAAAATTTCGGGCCTTGTGCCTAGAGTAGAAAAGAAATTGCTGATCCCTTGGGTGCAGCAAAATTTTTCGGGTATCAAAGCAAAGAAACACTCGATATCATTTTTAACCTCTTCAGAATTATCAAACTACTTTTCCAGCCAAATAATGTTGCAATGATCTGGAAAGAGGACAGTCACATGAGGTAATGTCATGAGAGTAAGGAGGATGAGGCAGAACTTCTATATTTAGTGCCATAATCTTTCTCCTGAGTGACTTGGACAGTATCTGATCTTGCCTTATCATGTAATGATTGACCAATGATTATCTTCTATCTTTTACTTGCTTCAGTCGTTCGATTGTGGCCATGCTGGGGCACTACCTTGAACAATTTGTTTTAAATCAAAATGAATTAACATCAGTACTTCTTTTTTTAAGCCAGGTACTTATGCTATCAGTCACTTTTGCTGAACCACTAGATTAGGGGGATGCAAACCCACCAACACAATTTGTCAACTGGTGGTAGGAGGACAAACGCAAACAGAAAGACACATGTATATATATATATAAAAAAAAGAGGTGAAATCTTTTTCCTTTCCTTATACTTCATATATATATATATATATATATATATATATATATATACACGACAGGCTTCTTTCAGTTCTATATTTAAGAGATGAGGAATTATGTACATTATTTACATTTGATGGATATTTGTCCTCGTCTTTTCCTCATCATCTGCATGGGATGGAGTACATGCAGTTCTTGGTTATATTCTCTTCTATTGGTGGTTTTATTCAAAGGAGATATTTGTGAGGTGTTGTATTTGTAGAAGCAAATGAAATTTGTAGAAGCAAATTTCCTACAGCCAGATGTGTTTTGTGTTGCCAACCTACACCTATTCATAAGTAAAGTAATATTTCCCCATGGCCAGACATGTTTTCACAGAAGAGTGGAAATGATGGACACTGGATGCATGATAGTGGGTCTTGTTTACTACTATCACAGTAAGTCAAAGCCTAGAAACAGTAATACACACACACACACACATACACACACTAGCACCCACATATGCACACGCACACACACACACACACATTTCATTGTTTATCTTTATTTGTTTCAGTCATTTTACTACAGCCATGCTGGGGAACTGCTGTGAAATGTTTTTTTAGTCAAACAAATTGACCCCACACTTTTTTTCTTTTTAAGCCTGGTACTTATTCTATCAGTCTCTATTGCCAAACCACTAAGTTTTATACATACATACATATGTATGTATGGTATGTAAGTATACATATATATATATATATATATTTGATGGGTTTCTCAGTTTCCATCAACCAAATTCACTCACAAAGGTTTGGTCAGACCAAGGGTTATAGTAGAAGATACTTGCCCAGGGTACGACCAAGTGGGGCTGAACCTGAAACTGTGTGGTTAGGAAGCAAACTTTCTATCACACAGCTGCGTCTGCACTTGTATATAATTAGTCATTTATATGCATCTTGCAACTGGGAGATGAGTATGGGAAGACAAATATGTTGTTAGTTATTAAAACCAGCTTACTGAGTAAACAGACCTTTCAAAAGCCAGGGGTATGTGTGAAAATTTAGGCGCAGGTGTGGCTGTGTCGTAAGTAGCTTGCTTACCAACCACATAGTTCCGGGTTCATTCCCACTGCGTGGCACCTTGGGCAAGTGTCTTCTACTATAGCCATGGGCCAACCAAAGCCTTGTGAGTGGATTTGGTAGACAGAAACTGAAAGAAGCCCATCGTCTATATGTATATATATATAAGTGTGTGTGTGTATGCTTGTGTGTCTGTGTTTGCCCCCCCAACATCACTTGACAACCCATAACTTAGACTGATAGAATAAGTACTAGGCTTACAAAGAATAAGTCCTGGGGTCAGTTTGTTCGACTAAAGGCGGTGCTCCAACATGGCAGCAGTCAAAATGACTGAAACAAGTAAAAGAGTAAATAAATAGGGCTTTTGGTTGTGAAAAGGATGGGAACCAATGATACAGAAATTCAATCATTAGCATGGTCAATCCTGATGTGATTCCACATGCTTTCTTCTGTACAGTACTGATTGTCTCATTATTTTTACTAATAATACACATTCATATGCCAATAATATCACGCTGTAATCCTCCTTAACCTTCTGCACACAGGCATAATTCTCAGTAACCTTGAATCTTCATGTCAAACAGCACTGAATCCATAAACAGAGATGTTGGAGGCAGTTGTCAATGAGAACATGACAAACTAGTCTTTCTGAAAAGGGAAAATGGCATAATTGCTACTCAAATCAAGGAAACAATCTTGCTACATCCTTCCTGCACATAAACAACATTTATAATTAAATCCAGCAAAGTCACTACAAAACTCACAATTTTTATCTCACAGATATAGCATAACTAAAACAGTATTTCAAAGACCAAGTTTCTTTTCCTTCTTCAGTACTAGAAAACGCATCTGAAGGAAGTGAATTAGCAGAGTTGTTAGAATAGCAGATAGAATGCCTTGTCATATATCTTCTGACTCTTTGTATTTTGAGTTCAAATCCTTCCAAGGTCAACTTTGGCTTTTCCTCTTTTTGGGGTTCATGAAAAGGTACCAATCAAACATGGTGCATGCACAGAATGGTAAAAATGTTGGAGCAGATGCTTTGCAGCATCTGTCCTGGTTTTTAACATTCTGAGTTAAATCTTGTTATGGTTTACTTGGGATGTAGACTTAGTTCATCACACCATTACCTGGCACCTTGAGTGGATGCCATTAGTGGACTCCACAATGCTGTAAGCATTTGTGACGAGTCTCCACTCTGAGGATACCTCCCTCCCAGCAATGTAGGAGCCCAGTAAAAGTTCAATGATGCAGCCCTTCCACCTGTTTAAAAGATGAAAAAATAAATTACTGCACTACTCACAAATCTGTAGTGATTCTATTGCTATTGTTTTTGTTTGTTTCTTCTCGAGCCATGCCTGGCTCATAAGAGCCGGTTTCCCAATTTCCTTGGCATATAGGTTCCCCACCCGGATGGGATGCCGGTTCATTGCAGGTGGGCTGCAAGATGCAGGAGGAAAGAATGAGAGAGAGTTGTGGCAAAAGAGTCAGCAGAAGTTCGCCATTACCTTCTGCCGGAGCTTAGGTGTTTCGCTCATAAACACACACATTGCCCAGTCTGAGATTGGAACCCGTGATCCCTCGACCACGAGTCTGCTGCTCTAAACACTAGGCCATGTGCCTCCACCTATTGCTATTACACACTCAAATATCCCTGGTTGCATCTAAATATAAGTCATCTGAGTGGCCAACAGTTAAAAATTTGCACTCCACCCTAGCAATCAGATGTGCTACTTTCATCTGTATTTTTTTCTACGACTACTTCTTTGGTCTCTGCTCCTCTCAATTAGCAAGCTGCACATATTTTCATCCAAGTATCCCTGATAGACTTGATTCTGTCCTTGTCATTCTAGTTGTAAGATTCTATACAAAACTCATTGTTCAATTCTTCTTTGCTGCTCACATTTTTTACCTCCCACTTCTACTTTTTCCTGTCAGCATCAATGTCCACAAGTTCAATATGAACATCAGTCTCAATGATGAGAAATTCTACAAAGGTAATGGACAGAGGGCAGTTTGTTCAATCAACTCATTTCTAATCTCTCAACACTTATAATGTAACTTCCATTGGTGAAAACATAAACAAATCTGTGAAATATTTTATATCAAACCTCAGAAAACTTTTATTTCTTTCAGTAATTCTATATCACTCAAGAATTTATTATCAACTGAGTTTATTATAGGACTTGGTTAGAAGCAAAGGAAACATGATAAAATATGGCAATGTAATATGGTTAATTAAACAAAATGACATATGTTTAGATACCAGTACACTATATTTATAAATAATGAAAAATGTCAAACATTTAGAAATAATGCATATGTGTATGAGTATACATAAATAGAACTCCTATTGAGAGGTACTTAGAAGCTAGACACAGTAAATATATATATTTTTTTTTTGCACTTATGACTTAAGATATTTTTCTGCATCTTTGATTAAACCAAAAACATAGATGATAAAATGACACAGGCATGGCTACTACATGGATAAAAATTTTGCTTTACAACCACATGGTTTTAGGTTCAATTCTATTGCATGGCACTTTGGAAAAGCATCTTTTATGCTAGCTTTAGATTGATTAGTATCTTGTGAATTGAATTTGGCTGATAGAAATTGTGTGAAGACTCCATCCTATGTGAGGGGGAGAGTGGTTAAGAAGTTCGTTTTTCAACCATTTGGCTTCAGTTCAGTTTTTCCATGTAGAACCTTGAGCAAGTGTCTTCTAATATAGGCTCTGGTTGACCAATCTGACATTCATAGAACTTGCTAAAGAAAGCAAAGACTTTAACATCCACTTTTCCATGCTTATTTGGGATCAGACAGAATTCACTGAGACAGACTTTTCTATTACCGTGAATAACATCAATAGTGCAGAGAGGGAAGGGTGGTATGCATGGTTCTTCCATAAACAATCGTGCCTGGACTTGTGCTCCAGAAGGGAATTTTCTATGTGCAATCCCATGGTCATTTGTGACTGAAGGGGGTCTTCACCCTTTACCAATAATGCATATATAATACAAAAACATGATTCAGACTGTGATAGTCAATAAAATAGAAATAGAATTTTAAAGGTTATTCTTCCTGTACAGTCTGGTACCAAACTGATCCATGAGCTGGTGCTGGTCAGCAGTCCAGTGGTTGATGACTCCTGCACTAGATAACAAACAAAAAGTTACCATTAAATAGGATCTGGTATGATCACAGCTGAAATATCTTTAATTCCAGGTTTGTTTGATCAAGTTCAGACTGGGGCTCTAACTAAAAGAATAAAGAATAATGGAAAGTGCATGTGGACTAGAAAGTGACAACCACCACCACCATCATCAGAACTATTTTAATGTCCACTTTTCTATGCTTGCATGGGTCAGATGGAATTTGTTGAGATAGATTTTCTAGGACTGAATACTCCTCCTATCCCCAACCTTCATCTGTTTCCTAGCAAAATAATATTTCTCTATGTCTGAATATTGCTTGTATATCAATGATGTTAGTGCTGTTCGTTTATAAATATCACATGATGTCAAAACAAGGAAACACAAACGCACATATACACACACTTGCTTATGTACATACACACACACACACACACATATACACACACACACACACATATATATATATATATACACACATATATATAACAAGTTTTGTTCAGTTCCTGTATACCAAATCCACAACTATAGCTTTAGGCATTGGTTAACTCCAGGCTATCATAGAGGGCACATATGACTAAGGTGCCATGCTGTGAGACTGACCTCAAAAGATGGGAAGAAATTTCTTAACCACACAGCAATGTTTGTTCCTACTTCATAACCACACAGACTTTGAAAGACATTTACATCTCCAGCAATTTGAGAAAGAAAAAAAAAGGTCACACATCACTGTAGGTTAATGAATACCTAAGAAATGTAGTAGAGACTATTTATGTGAAACATAAACCAACTAATCTACTGTTTTATTATTCTAGAGAGACATATAGAGAGAAAGCAGAGGAGTGGTGTAGTCATACATCAACAGATGCATTACCACATTACTAAATATATATTAAAATCCGTTTTGCTAATATCAAAATGAATCACTCATATATTTACACATAGTATATCATTATCATTAATGCAATCATTATAAAACTGCCAAATTTAAGCATCCTTCAGGCAATATATACCTATGTATTAGTATCTGACAACTCAATAAAACCCTTAAGTATATGCGGTATACTACATACATACCTACAAGGGGGTGCTGAAAAGTTCCTGGCTTTGGGTAAAAGAAAACACAGGAGGAACAGTTAATTATGATTTTATCCAACATATACCCCTCTCAGATTCGCACACTTGTTGCAGCAGTCCTTCAGTTTTTCTAAGCCCTGTAAAGGAACTTGGAAGGTTGGACCTTCAACCAGGCTTTCAGTGATACCCTTAAAGCCAGGAACTTTTCAGCACACCCTCGTATGTGATGCATGCACACATATGCACATATGTACACAATGTGGACCAATATATGCATTATATATATATCATCATCATCATCATCATCATCATTTAGCGTCCACTTTCCATGCTAGCATGGGTTGGACGGTTCAACTGGGGTCTGTGAAGCCAGAAGGCTGCATCAGGCCCAGTCTGATCTGGCAGTGTTTCTATGGCTGGATGCCCTTCCTAACAGCAACCACTCCGTGAGTGTAGTGGGTGCTTTATATATA
>NC_042999.1:107614707-107657207 GCF_006345805.1 Octopus sinensis
TCTGAATTATGCCTTCAGGCATGTTAATTCTATGATATTCATACCCCTATAAGGAATTAATAACATTTGTTTTGTTTTCTCCAAGCTAGTGCTCCTTATATTGAACTATTTCATAGCAATAATTGTATGTGACACCATAAGAAACAAAGTCAATATGCAGTGGAGTACAACTGTACCTGCCAAGCTATCTTTTTATCAATATTATTTGTATTCATAAGGTTTTTTATGTGCTAATACAATATATTGAATAATGACTGTTCCCAGCCCTCCATTATTTTTATAAATATATATACATGCACTTGCCCATACTTATTGTTTGTTATCTCTTTTGTGACATATGCACTGAAAACATCATGACCAATAAACAAAACAACTATTATTAGTGTTTGAATTACAAGTAGAAATAGTTTTGGGGAGTAGATTCTGTTCCTGGACATTATGTTTTACTTGTGACTCAAGTAAGTGGGTGTCATTAGTTTTTGTTTTGTTATAAACTGTTTTAAAAATGAGATTGTGCTTAATTTTGTATTTTCTGCCCTATTTAGGATGAAATAATTGTTATTTATTTATTCATTCATTTTGCTTTATTTGAGATGTTTTGAAATTTTTTGCTGGGATACCCTTTATAATAAAAATTTTAGGCATAATCTTCAATGGGGTTTCAGAGAGAGTTTCATAATTATTCTGAAAAGAGAGAAAATTTTATTTGAATAAAAAAAAAAGAGCTAGTGTTTGACAAAACAATGGAAAATAAAAGGATTGTTTGAGAAATGTCAAATGTGATAGTATGAACAGTAACATGAACTAATCACTGCAAACAGTATCAATAATAGAATAGGTGCCTGTTGGCATCTCTAAAAACAACTGCATCATAACTGAGGACAAGGAAGAACTAGATTTATCATAGACTCCAGAAAAATAGGAATAATGAGCGAAGTAGGTCATAAAGAAACGTTTTTCTTTTCCAAGGAATCTGTCAAAGAAAGGGCAAATAAAATAGTGACATACCTTTGCTTCTCCAGAAAAATAGAAAAGTATTTTACATATCCTAATAAAGGAATCTGTGGTAGAAAGCTTGTTATATCAGGCTGGTACTAAAAAATAAAGGGAGGGACTGAAAGAATATCAACCCTCTTGCAATACATTGATTGGTGCCTGAATATATGGAGCAATGGAAAGTATAAATCATGGTCAGGAACACAAGGGAGGAAATAGGCCCATCACTAACAGTGACTTTCCTGAGGTATCATCATCATCATCATCATCATCATTCGATGTTCATTGTCCATGCTGGCATAGGTTGGATGGTTTGACCAGAGCTGGCAAGCTGGGGAGCTGCACCAGATTCTCCAGTCTGATTTCGCATGGTTTCTATGGCTGGATGCCTTTCCTAATGTCAGCTAGTATAGGAAAATTGTAAAAGAATGAGAAAATCATGCAGGTCAGGCAGGTAAAATGAAACTCCAAGTAGCATTGAGTCACAGAGCTGCAGTCCTGGATCAAGCATGGCTGGGTGCCTGGCATCTAGATTGTCACCTGGTCCTCACAGCCATCTGCCAGTCAGGCAATGTGATTGGTAAAATTCCACTCTGATTTTCAATAGGTAGTTAGTGGCAGATAAGAGAACAATGGTTTGAGGAAGATTTCGAGCATTGCTCAAAATCAACTGGCTGGTCTGTTCTGGAAGGCTTATATGAGCCAGGGGCCAGAACTATTTGGCCTGATAGTGCTGATAGGTGGTGGTGGTGGTGGGTGAGGAATTGCTGGTTCAGAATAAACTCTACGAGTATGGAAAGTCCTGCCTGGGATGCATGCAGAGCAACAAAACAATTCTGCATGAACTCATTTACTGCCTGAGCATTGCTGATTTGTGGAGTTATATTGAACACCTATTGTTGTGTTTGGGATGGGTTTGACTATCAGCTGAGTCCACATTGAAGATTATTCTGCCACCTTTCTTTGAGGAAGGGCAAGTAGTCTTCAACTGTCTGTTAGCTTTGGTAAAAGAGGCTGTGTGGCAGACTTGACTGAAAGTGTTGAAAACAGATACTTTCCTTTTTAGCCAAGCCATTATCAATATTTGCAAATTTCACTCGAAAAGGAATGTGAGCACAGTGCTGTCTCACAGCAAATTTGTTCAAATAAAATGAAAGTGGCAAGGATGAATGAATGAATCTCCTCTGAGTATGTCCTAGAGGTCAGGATGGCCATGGTTTCCAGAGGTCTCTATGAGTACCCTTTGGAAGTCCCCCTTTTGGAGAATTATTTCTTGTTGAAATTTTTTTGTTGGCATACTTTAAGTAATACCACATTTTATAATTGTGTACTATCCTTGATATTTGCTTGAGCCTTTAATGTTTAATAAAGAAAACATTATTATTATCATTATTATTATTATTATTATTATTATTATTATTATTGCACACCAGGTAAAATGTTTTGCTACATTTTGGTCATGTTTACATTCTGAGTTCAAATCTGCTGAGGTCAACTTTTGCCTTTCGTCATTTCAAGGATAATAAAATAAGTGCCAGTTGAACACTGGGGGTCAATGTAATCAACTTACCCCTCTCACCAAATTTGCTGGCCTCATGCCAAAATCTGAAATCATTATTGTTATTGCTACTACTATTAATACTACTACTAATAGTAGTAGTACAGTTGGTGGCAGAAATCATTTGTTGGATAATGCCTTGTGTTATTGAGTTCAAAACCTGCTGATTTCAATTTTACATTTCATACTTCTGATGTTGATGAAACATAGTTCCAGTTAAGCACTGAGCTGATTTCATCAACTGCATCCCATTAGTAATCATCATCATCATCATCATTATCATCATATTTTCAGGATATATCATTTACATTACAATTGAGATCATTCTTCAAATCTAACATTTTTGGTTAGCAAGGATTGTGATTTTTATAGCTAACATTTTCCTAGCAATATAAAACATTTTTAAAAGTGCACTATTTCTGAACCTCTTTCATAAAAGGTTTGCAAGGAAGAAGTTTTTTAATTTGTTCTTCAATTTTTTTTTTATTTAATTACCGTTATAGCTTCCATAACCACAAGTGTTATTCTTATATCTACATTCCACATTATATTCCATTTCCATTTCTAGATATTTATATTTTGAAAAGTTTTCAACCTACATATGTACTTGAGATAGTTTTAACACTTGTATAAGGCACATCAAATAATGTACAAGTCCTATTTTTCTTTTGTCTTTTTGGTTTTTTTCTTTTTTGCCTTTTATGATAATATCATAAAAGTTTGCTCCTCACTCTTTATATACACATGTGTGTGTGAACATATTTCAGAAAATGGCAATTTCTATTGTAGTTGTTTTTCCCCAATTCTAGCCTCAAGTTTTTTCTTTTTATGTGCTTCTTCACTTGGAATATTGAATTCTTTACATATTTTCCAGTGTGAGTTAGAATGTCATGTCAATTAATCAAACACACCGTGTACCTATGGAAGCTTATTATTGAAGTATGTTTATTGAAAACTTACAGTGTTTAGTTAAATTTTGTAAAATTTCTATCAACCTAAAAATTTGCTTACCTTATCCCTTAAATATTATCATTACCATTGTTACTTCATTTGCATTGTGGTGTTCTTGTTATCACTGGATTGTTTTTTTGCCTCCCTATCAGGTTACATGACCTCAAGTAGACAGTACTAGTCACAGGATATTTGCTGTTCTCAAAAGTGTTGTCTTTCTCAATGTCATAATTCTAGGACAAATTCCAATAGTATCAAGGTGTTTCTGAAGAGTTTTTTTGTCTCTGATCCAAGTGCTCCAATTACATCTGGTACCGCTCTTTCTTTACTATTGATGTAATGATCTCCTGGGCAAGCTACAACAAACACCTCCTTATAGTATCTTTCTCCACCAAAGTTATGACTGGCTTTGCATGTTCAAAACTTTAGGTGAACTGCTTAGTAGTATTTCGCCTATCTTTACATTCTGAGTTCAAATTCTGCCTTGTTCGACTTTGCCTTTCATCCTTTCAGGGTCAATAAATTAAGTACCAGTGAAACACTAGAGTCGATGTTAAGGGTACACCAGGCACATGCATCACAAACATATGTGCGCAACATGGTGATCTCATATAAATAGCACATGACCTTGCAGGTGGGACCCAGTTAGAAATTTTTTCAGATCGAGTAGCCCATCCCACTCAAAAGGTCCCTGAATAAGGTTTGTTTTAAGGATGATGAACAAAACACCTATGTTTCCAGGACTGTACTTGCCTCTTTTCTGGTAGATTACTCTGCACTTCTTGAGTCCAAATTCCATTTTAATATCAGTACTAAAACAGTGGACTGTGTTCACCAAGGGACTCACTTGTGTCTCATCTTTGCCATTCAGTTTTAAATCCTCCATGAAGATGAGGTGGTTGATTGTTTAGGATTTTCCTTTAGTTGGTACCCCAGGTTCATTTTCCTGAGTACCAAGACCAGGGGTATCATGCAGAGAATGAAAAGCAATGGCAATAAGCTGTAACCCTGAAAAATCCCTCTTCTGATACCCAGGATGCCCATGCTTTTTCCATAAGATGTCAGTTCATTTTTCCATTCTATCGTACTTCTCTTCCGGAAATACATTACATTCCTCACAATTCCAAAAGATCTAAGCACCTGATGATCCACGAATGCGGAATCATATAAGCTTTGCGATAGTCAATCTAGGCCATTTCCAGATTTGTTTTCCTTCATTTAAAATCTTGCATTACCATTTTGTCTATCAGTAGCTGATCTTTGGTACCTCTGCATCTCCAGCAGCCTTTTTTTTTTCTTTCTGGCAGTATTATATCGTTTGCATTCAAGAAATTTATACAGTTCTTCTGTAATTCTTCCTGACAGTAACTTCCACATTAATGGGAGGTGGGAAATTGGTCTGTAATTGTCAGCAACATTTCCCTTTGATACATCCTTCAGGCACAACACCGTTCATGGATTATTATTATTATTATTATTATTATTATTATTATTATTATTATCATTATTATTATTGTTATTATCCTCCTCATCATCATCATTGTCATTATTGTTGTTGTTATTGTTGTTGCTGTTGTTGCTGCTGCAGCTGCTGCAGTTGCTGTTGTTGTTTTTGCTGTATCAACAACATGTATTTTAGCATTTCTCCATTAGTTTTCATTTATTCATATATCTAGTTGTTGAGGTGGTTTGGCTACATGGAGAGGATGGCTGAGGAGTGGATGGTAAGGAGAGCGATGAAGGCAAAAGTGGTAAGCAGCAGAACCAGAGGCAGACCTTGGTTTCTGTGGATGGATGGAGTGAGGAAAGCTTTGGAGGTCAGAGGTGTTGGATTGAGAGAGACAAGAGAGTTTATAAATGATAGGAAAGCTTGGAGAGTGTTTGTGGACAGATTAGTGAATTTTGATGTTGCTCAAAGTGGTACAGAACCAGCATGATGCAGCGGGGGTAAACCAGCATGATGCAGCAGGGGCAAACCAGCATATGTTGCCAGGCCCTGCTGCTTATATTGGGGGCTGTGTTTTATGCCTTGACCCAAGCATGAAACAGGGCTCACCTCTCTAGATACATTTCTAATGTTAATATATATATTATTTACATGTAAGGCAGTGACCTGGCAGAATTGCTAACATGCCAGGCAAAATGCCAAGAGACTTTTCATCTGTCTTCATTCTGAGTTAAAATTCCATTGAGGTTGACTTTGCCTTTCATCCTTTTGAGGTCAATAACATAAGTACTAGTTGAGCACTGACATCAATGTTATCGACTTACCCCTCTACTAAAACTGCTGGGTCAACATTTGAAACCAATATACATTATTTATATGTAAGGCAGCAAGCTGGCAGAATTGTAAGCACACTAGGCAAAATGCTTAGCAGCCTTTCTTTTTTCTTTAAATTTAAGTTCAAATTTCACAGAGATCGATTTTACTGTTCGTCTTTTCTGGGTTGATAAAATAATACCAGTTTAGTACTGGGGGTTGATGTAATCAACTTAATCCCTTTCCCCAAAATTGCTGGCCTTGTCCCAAAATTTGAAACTAATATATGATATTTACATGTTGTTGAGCCCATTGGGATGGTCGGCTCATTTGTTTCTTATTCCTTTGAGACCCCAAAAATTTTTGTTTTTGAAATGCAGATTTGAAATACTATGACATCTTTAACAACCAGACAGCTGAAGGGAGTGGGATATAATTTTGAAAAGTGAGTGGAACAAACCAGTTGATTAATGATCGAAGACTTTCGTCTTAAAGTACAAAGTCTAAAAAAAAACTACATGAGTGGAAAAAGCAGCAGCAACAACAACAACATCAATCTGTCAAACACCACCAACAACACCAACACTGTCTCTATTCTAGCAGTTAGCAACTATGACAACAGTAACAATGCAGCTTGCAAAGAAATGTGTTGCAACAAAGAAAGCACACACATCCACATACACCATCAGTACCATCACCACTACTGCAGTTGCTGGTAGTGACAACAACAATAACAATATCAATAGAATAACAAAGCAAACAAAAGAAGTGACTATAAAGAAAACAACTCATCACCACTGCCACCACATCTATTATTGCTGCTAACACTATGATCGCTACTAGCACCACACGACAACCAATGTGACAACCCAAAGCAATACCATAAAGGTGAAATGTTTTGCAAAAGTGGGAATACATATCTTACAGGTTTCTATAATGGACAAATATCAGTTTCAAAAATGCAGAACATCTACTAAAAATCTGCAAGCAAGAAACTAATTTGTGAATGCATGAATAAATGGAAAAGACTGCCAAACAAACTATCACCTACAAATATGTCGCATGGCAAATCTAATGTATAGAGATGGTCACACACCCAATTAGAAAGGTACTTGCATGACAAATAGGTGGATATAGATTTCACCACTAGGACCTGACAATTTGGTACTGTCAAAGTACAATTTTTCATCAATGTCCTTACAGGAAAGCAGCCCATTGTTTCCTGCATAAGCAAGGAAGTTGTCCTTCTTTCTCACATATTTGGTAAGATGGAACGTATTTGTAAAAATATCCACCATGCACCAGAACTAAATATCTAGTGGATTGTAGTATGCATTGTACTGGAAAGAAGTGACACTCTCCTAATCATAAAAAAATATAGGTAGGAGAATTGGGCCAACAGGACTGGATACTCTAAACAAATGAAACCAGAACACCTGAAAACGCTCCCAGATATAGTTTAACAGCTGAGTGGAGCAGAACCCCAGATTATGGTAGATGACAGAAGACCCAGGTGACACCAACCATCTGAAAGCCTTCTGTGTAAATGGATATTAAAACTATGGATGCCATCACTGCTTTCAATATTAGCAATACAACAGAAACAACAACATCAATTACAGTGTGCAACTATACCAGCAGGAATGGCAGCAGCTGCAGCAACATCTACAACAATAAAATAAGCAACAGATGCAAAAAATAATAGCAGCAGCAGCAACACCAAAAACAGAAGTGTCAATGAAGATAGCCAGAGAATCCTTGTGACAGCAACAGAAACATTTCCAATATCAGCAACAGAATTTTCCAGCTTTATCACAACACTATAAGATACATCCTTCCTCTTTCAGATCACAAAGATAGGTTCTATAACAAGGATGACAAGGATGAAGATGGAGAAAAGTGAAAAAGAATAAAATAAATCTGCCCTTACAAGAAGCTGGGAGACTTGATGGGGTGAAAACCAATCCATCACCACCTCTGCAAACATCAGAACACAACTCAATTTACACCCAAACCAGCAACAAAAACACAAGCAAAGAAACATCATAAACTACACAGCCATAGACACAAACAACAAATAATTAACATAATATATATATATATATATATAATAACTTCATCACACCAACGAATAGCATATCAACAAATCTAAAAATTCCTCTAAGCAGCATTAAATACATACAACATTTTGAAAAAACAAATACCTCAAAAGAATTGATTTCATAAAGAATACTAGAAAAAAACTATACAAAGACTTGCTTATAGAAACATCCACAACAAGCCAGAGGTATGGAACACCTGTCCTTCCACAGGCTTATAGAAACATCCACAACAAGCCAGAGGTATGGAACACCTGTCCTTTCACAGTATTAATGCAAGATATCCTTATCCCTTCTCCCCTTACTTAGAATAGACAGTGGGAATACACATGGCCTGGTACCATGTTGGAAGCAAACCAACCTGATCATTAAACTCGAGTCACTAGACAAAGATGTGGTGGCCATCAGCAAGACCAGAGTTCCCGATGCACAAGCCTTAACACCCAGTTTCCAATGGCTCAAAGTATACACATTCAAAGTTAACAGGGTTGTGAAACAACATTACTACATTATTTCAGAAAGCTCTGGATCTCACAATACAGCCTATCTTCCTGACTCAGACAGTAAGTTGGTAGTGTTGGACTTGACCAGCAGCAAAGGGTACATCTTCTGACTGGTAGCCATCTATGCCCCAACAGGGATGGGGCAGCCAGATTTCTTTAGGTATCAACAGTTTTTTCCCCAAGACATCCCACTTTTTATCACTAGTGGAATATTAGAATAGCATCTTGGATGTATTTTAGGTCTGTGTTGGGCCATCTGAAATGACAGGGTATGCAAAAGCCTCACAAACCTGCTCAAAATGTTTCCAACTGGATTTCCCATATGTGTTAATGTGGGCATGAACAAACTACATTATGACCTCCAGATCGTAAAGTGTTAGAGAATTCTGTAGGCCAATAGATGGGGATAACATAGATTGTTTACAATATGTCAATGGTCCATATTGTTTAAAACAGCAATACCCAGAAGATGTTGAATGATTTTCTAGCATGGCTATAAAGAAAATAATGATTAAGTGTACTTTGAGAAACATCTGGTCTCAGTATAATGAGCTAATATTAATAAATGAGTGACAGGTGAGCAGAATTGTGAGATGCTCTGATACAATGTACCTGGTGGATTTTCACACATATGTAGTACATCTATCTTGTGTTTACATTGCTTAAAGTGGATCAAGGTTTATTTATTCTGTGTTTCTATATAATTTTATTTTATTTTGTATTCCTTAATCTTTGCCAGATTCTTAATATGCACATTGTATAACATTCTTATCCCTCTCCTCAGTATTGTATAACTTTGCCTTGTCCATCCCCACATCCATAATGTAATGTTTTATTTATAAATATGTATGTATGTATGTATGTATGTATGTATGTATGTATGTATGTATGTATGAATGAATGAATGAATGAATGGATGGATGGATGGATCGGGGCGTCCTTATGCTGAATAAATAAATTATTATTGCTGGTATTGTTATTGTATCCTGGGCAAGATCCAACATGTTGTCAAGCAGCTCTATGAAATTTGGATTATTACCAAGTTTTACAGGATGAATTTATTTTTATTGTAAACAAGGTACTTCAGAATGTGTGAACATTTATTTCAATACCCAAAGTAGGCAAAAGTTCTGTGTTTTAGACATTCTTTGACTTACTTGTATTTATATTTTATTCAATATGCCACAGGTGCTTTTAAAAAGGAGGAAATACAGAATATTCTCCCTCAAAATAAAATGATAAAATAATCTTGTAATACATAATAACAAAGTTTTTAAAATTTACAATTTTAAAAAATAGACAGAAATCATAACGAAGTAAATAGATATACTTACCAACAAATAGTTGCGATGTTACACCAAAAACAAATTAAACAAAACAAAAGTAATAACAACAACAATACAATCTTTTGATTTTAACAAATGAAATCACACTTTCTTTGCTAGCATCATAATCCATATACTTTTTTCTGCATCAGGTATTTTGCAACTTTTTCTTGCCTCTGCTTGGCCAAAGCATCTCTTTCAAAGTGTGCGCAAATATCTCATTTGTTAGACCAAGATAGAATATTTTTGTTGTCAATGTTGCTGTCTCGGTGAAGCCTTCAGACACTATAGACACACATGCACTTTTGTTGGTGTGAATGCAGCCTCTCTTCTGATGACCTGCTAGGATAGAGTTGTGCACGACTTCTCTGGGTCTAAATCTTCAATAATATGTTTGGGAATACATTCTGGAAACCACATTACTTAAGAACTGCTGTACTTGAATGACTAGGAGAAGGGAGATTCTTTCTCACCTACCTCAACATTCAAGTTGTTATTTCTGTGGTTCTTGTTGTTGCTCTTGTTATTTCGGTAATTCTGCTATTCTTGTTATTTTGAAAAATCCTTACTCTTTTACTCTTTTACTTGTTTCAGTCATTTGATTGTGGCCATGCTGGAGCACCACCTTTTAGTCGAGCAAATCAACCCCAGGACATATTCTTTGTAAGCCTAGTACTTATTCTATCGGTCTCTTTTGCTGAACTGCTAAGTTACGGACATAAACACACCAGCATTGGTTGTCAAGCAATGTTGGGGGGACAAACACAGGCAGCCAAACATATAGACACACATACATACATATATATATATATATATATATACACACATACATACATATATATATACATATATACGACGGGTTTCTTTCAGTTTCCGTCTACCAAATCCACTCACAAGTCTTTGGTCAGCCCGAGGCTATAGGAGAAGACACTTGCCCAAGGTGCCACACAGTGGGACTGAACCTGGAACCATGTGGTTTGTAAACAAGCTACTTACCACACAGCCACTCCTACACCTTAGAAAATAAACTAATGGATTCTGGGATTTCATCAATCAAATCAATATATACGAGTTGTTTTTTTTTGCTTGTTTGTCTTTTATTGCTATTCATAGGCTTACAGGTTCACTGGGTGTTTTTAAGATTAATGGTTACAAATACCTAGATGCAGGGTACAGAGAAGTGGAAGATAGTCCACATCATGGAATGCACTGATCAGATGGTGGATTCTTACCCAAAAATTAGGCAGGTTACTCTCTCTTGCTTTGTGTTCTTTTTATTATATTTTATTTCGTTATATTTGTATACTTTTATCTTTTACTTGTTGTACTCATGGAACTGCAGTAAGTTGGTACAATCATAAGCATACCAGACAAAATGCTTAACAACAATTTGCTCTTTACATTCTGAGTTCAAATTCCACTGAGGTCAGCTTCACCTTTCATCTCTTCAGAGTCAATAAATTACATACCAGTTGTGTAGTGGGGTCAACATAATTGACTATCCCCCTCCCATAAAATTTCAGACCATGTGCCTGTAGTAAAAAGGGTCATTGTTATTATTATTATAATTGTAATTATTATTAAGGAAACAAACTGGCAGAATCGTTTGTACATCGTGCAAAATGCTTAAATGGTATTTCATCTGTTGCGGCGATGCTGGCGGCGAGCTGGCAGAAACGTTAGCACGCCGGGCGAAATGCTTAGCAGTATTTCGTCTGCCACTACGTTCTGAGTTCAAATTCCGCCGAGGTCGACTTTGCCTTTCATCCTTTCGGGGTCGATTAAATAAGTACCAGTTACTCACTGGGGCCGATGTAATCGACGTAATCTGTGTGTCTGTCCTTGTTTGTTCCCTCTGTGTTTAGCCCCTTGTGGGTAGTAAAGAAATAGGTATTTCATCTGTTGCTATGTTCTGAGTTCAAATTCCACCGAGGTCAACTTGATCTTTCATCCCTTTAGGGCCGATAAATTAAGTACCTGTGAAACACTGGAGTCAATGTAATTGACTTAACCTCTCCCCACAAATTTCAGGCCTTCCTTGTGCCAGTAGTAGAAAAGATTATTATTATGATTATTACTATTATCATTATTATTATTGTTATTGTTATTATTATTATTATTATTATTATTATTATTATTATTATTATTATTATTATTATTATTGTTGTTATCTTTTTTTTTCTTCTTTCAAATTTGCTTCCATTTCTTTCCGAGTGTCTTCCCGACTCCTGGGGCAAAGAAACTCATAGTATACATTGGTAGGCCATTAAACTAAACTCACTAGTTCATTCATTTTTTTTTTTTTTCAAGTTAAATTAGAATACATGGGTAGTAATAGTTCTCACATCGACGATGCTCTTCTCAATACGTGTGATGTACCAGTTAAGACAATCTTTTGCACTTCTTGCAGGGATGGTAAGCCAGGGATCATTCTCATATAATTTTCGGTTCCCTTCTTGATCATTGCTAGTGCTCCTACGATTACTGGTATTGTAACCGCCTTGAGATGCCACATTTTCTCAATTTCAATGAGCAGGTCTTTATATTTTCTGAGCTTGTCAAACTCTTTCGCCGAGATATTATGATCACAGGGGATGCTCATGTCGATCAATAAGCAAACTTTATTGTTTTGGTTTTTCACAACAATATCTGGTTTATTGGCTTTGATGTTCGGTCTGCATGTACTGGAAAGTCCCACAGAATCGTTACATTTTCTCCTTCAGTTACAGCTTCAGAGTGGTGATTATACCACTTGTCGGCAGTTTTGATATTGTAATGCCGACTTATTAGCCAGTGTAGATATTGGCCAACTCTGTCATGTCTTAATTTATACTCCACTGGTGCTAAGACTAGGTGGTCCACTGTTTCAATCATGTCGTTGCAGAATCGGCATTTTGGGTCTGCTCCATTTTTCATCACATTGGCCTGGTAGTTCCGGGTTAATAGGCTTTGATCTTGAGCAGCCAGGATGAAACCTTCGCTCTCTGCTTTTAGCCCTGAGCTCCGTAGCCACATATTATTGTTATTGTTATTGTTATTATTATTATTATTATTATTATTATTATTATTATTATTATTATTATTATTATTATTATTATTATTCCAGAAATTCTTTGCCAGGTAGCACTACTAAGGGGTAATACTGGTTCAAAACAAACACTACATGCACAGGAATGCCATGACTGTCTAAGAAGCATATGAAACAACAAAACTATTCTGCATGCGTTCATTTTGTGTCCACAACATTGGTGGTTTGTAGAGTCATATTAAACAGCTACTGTCATGTGTTGTATTGATATAGTTATTCATTTTTTTTATTGCCTATAGGGGGCTAAACATAGAGGGACAAACAAGGACAGACAAAGAGATTAAGTTGATTACATCTACCCCAGTGTGTAACTGGTTCTAATTTAATTGACCCCGAAAGGATGAATGGCAAAGCCGACCTTGGCGGAATTCGAACTCAGAACGTAATGGTAGATGGAATACTGCTAAGTATTTCACCCAGTGTGCTAACGATTCTGCCAGATATAGTTATTGGCCAAGCTCTTCATGAAGATTACACTCCCATCATATTTTAGTTGGGAAGGTTAGGCAGCTTTCTTCTGCTGAGAGATACATTGTGCCTATGTCAGACATCATTGTTTATATTATCATAGTTGTGAAGGCAGTGAGCTGGCTGTATTGTTAGTACACTGGGTGAAATGCTTAGTGGAATTTCGTCCATGTTCTGAGTTCAAATTCCACCGAGGTCGGCTTTACCTTTCATTTTTTTCAGAGCCAATAAAATAAGCACCAGTTGAGTACTGTGGTTGATATAATTGACTAACTCTCTTCCCCAAAATTGCTGGTCTTGTGCCAAGATTTGAAATCTATATTATCATGGTGGAGAAGGGACAGAAGATTGTCAGAATCAACAGAACACTGGAAAAATACTTTGGTTTCTGATTTTGGTTCTCAGTCATTAGGTTCAACTCTGATTACCATTCTTTTGTGGTTGCTTAAAGAGCACCATTCAAGTACTGGACTCAATGTAATCTACTAAAACTCTCCCAATAAAATCTCAGGCCTGCAGCCTATATTAAAAGTAATTATTGTGAATGGTGGCTGTCACAAACAGAAGTGCACCAAACAGAATATCTTGTGGTAGCTAGTTATGTCTCTTAATATTCTGAGTGGAAAGATACGACTTTGCTTTCCATCCAGAAGTACTAGTGAAGTACCAGAATCTGTTTAATCAATTGCAATCTCCTTATTGTTTGTGTTTGTGCTAACCATTAATAATATTATTGAGTCAACAGAATGTCTCATTGTGTTAATCACATAGTCTGCATTTTGTATTAATCTCTTATTTCGTTATTTTATTCTTATATTATTCTTATACTATTAACCCTATGCTGTTAGAATCAAATCTTCTGTTTCTACTTTTAGAGTAGAGCTTTTAAACTATTGTTGGTTTACCCTTCTGGCATACTTCCTTTCTGTCAAGTTTTGTCATTCGTTTGTTCATCTAAAATCTGTTTTACCTTAAAATCATTGACTGGGAGAAGCACTTATTTGAAATAACATTTTACAGCAGGATGCCATTTCTGTCACCAACTCCTTGCCTGTTTCGAGTGAACAGTGAGTGATTGTAATAACAATAATGAATGTAAACATCATATCACTACCTCACTCAGACAGTGACAAGTGAAACTGACAGTGGAATCTCAACATTTATGCACATGCACAAATATACACACATACAAGCACACACACACACAAACACAAACACATACACACATACATCATTACGTGTGTGTGTGTGAAGGCACATGGCTTAGTGGTTAGGATGTTGCACTCATGATCGCTAAATTGTGATTTCAATTCCTAAACCGGGTGGGGCATTGCGTTCTTGAGCAAAACACTCTATTTCCTGTTGCTCTGTGATCACATCGGCATCTGACACATAGTACACCTGTGCATCTGTTCAGGCAGGAGAGAAAATGTATGGGACATACATATTTATCACTATATACAAATCATTTGTACAGGTCGTTCCGCAAAAGTTGAATGTTCATATATTGTCTTCGACTGCAGAATCTGTTATATATATATATATATATATATATATGTATATACTAGCAGCTAGGCCCGGATTCACCCTGTCAGTTTGGATGATGTGGCTGTAAAACCTGCTCTGTGTAAGCATTCAACTTCTTTGGGCATGCTTACATTAACAAACAATTTTAGAATGACTTTTTTCTGTCAAAGCACTAAAAATAACTGACCAACAAAAATAAAAACAACCAAGAAATGGAAAATGTGTAGTTGTGAAGCAGACTTTTTAATCATGTGTGCCATACCTGGCCATCAAGTGGATTTTCTCCCATTTTTACGTTAATATATTTTGAAATTCCATTTTGGTTTTGACTTTTGTTTGTTTAAGATTTTCAGCTGTTTTAACCTTATTGATGATCTTTTTCTGAAGACTAATTAGTTTCTGTTTGTAAATGATTGTTTCTTTATATAGAGGGAAAGGTTGTTGTTGTCTTTTGTATTTCTATTGACTTATCACTTATTGATTTCCCTTTGCTTTCATCTAAATATCATTTAGTCCCACACTCATTATTCTCTAATAGCTCTCTATTTGAACTAAGCCCCTATCCACAATGTGTGTAGAATTTTAATGTTTTATCTATATCGTTTTTGGGGTTATATACACACACTGTGCTTGAGGAGACCTATTGAGTCAAGTACATCAACATCAAAAAATCAAATGGAAATTGTAGTAGTGATAAATGTGCTAGTGGCACGTAAAATACACCATCCAAATGTGGCCGATGCCAGCGCCGCCTTGGTTGGCTTCCATGCTGGTGGCACGTAAAAACACCAACCGATCATGGCCATTGCCAGCATTGCCTGACACTTGTGCTGGTAGCATGTAAAAAGCACCCACTACACTCACGGAATGGTTGGCATTAGGAAGGGCATCCAGCTGTAGAAACACTGCCAGATCAGACTGGAGCCTGGTGCAGCCTCCTGGCTTCCCAGACCCCAGTCGAAGCGTCCAACCCAAGCTAGCATGGAAAACAGATGTTAAACGATGATGATGATGATGTTTTTGGGGTTATGACTTCAGAAGTAGCTTCTGAGTTTCTACGCCTAGTATCTTCAATTCACTTAGCTTCCACTGTTATTTCTTTGGTGTAGTATTTATAACTGGGATGGCCAGTGTATTTATACCTCTATCTCCCCTCTAGCACTGAATTTTCTTAATATTAGTCCAACACTTCTACTGTACTCTTTGAATTCTTCCTTCATTTCTATGTGCTGTTTCTTTCTGTTTCAACTTCTGGATATTTATATCACTGGTTTTTGTCTAACTCTTTAATTTCAGTGTCTGGATCTAATTTAATGTTCTCAGTTTCAGTTAATTTGATTCTTCTTATAGTATAGCTTTGTTACATTTGTCTGGTTGCCAACTCATTTTCATATATTGGCTAAATTTTTTGAACAACTTTAAATAAGATTTTCAACTGGGAAATGACCCTTGTAAATAGTTCTAAGTCATCCATATAGTGCTAATAGTACATAATTTTGCTATTGCATTTCTAATGTAGGTGATTTCATTCAGTAGATTTATTAATAGTATCAGAGTAAGCCAGAAGAGTAGACAGAATAAGAATGCTCCTTTAAAGATACATCTTATTATGTGTACATTGCTGTTTTAGTAATTTTCTTTGCTCTGGGGTGATATTGTTTTCTGTTTTGAAATGGCATGGTTGATGTATTGTTTAGTATTGAATTTTCTGTCTTTATCAATGTATCTCCCATATTGAAGTGTGTGGTATGCTAACAAATGCTGTCTGTAATCAACCTATACCATCAGCTCTTTACATTTTGAGTCCAAATCCTGCTGAGGCCAGCTCGTTTTTGATCACTCAAGTACCAATAAAATAAAGTAATAATCAAGTACTGGGGTCAATGGTGTCAATTAACCTATTCCCTTCAAAACTGCTGACCTTGTGCCTATAATATAAACAATTATTATTGTTGCTATTATTTTTATTAAACCATTTGAAGGTGGTAGTCTGGCAGGGTCATTAGCACACTGGATGAAATGCTTAGCGGTATTTCACCTATCGTTATGTACTGTGTTCGAATTCCACCAAGGTTGACTTTGCCTTTCATCCTTTTAAATAAATAAAAATAAATGCACCCTTCTAAAGCCTAGCCAGGCTCATGGGCCCAATTTCCCAGTTTCAGTGGCATATGTGTTCCCCAGCTGAACGGGACACCAGTCCATCACAGCGTTACTCATTTTTGCCAGTTGAGTGGACTGGAGCAACGTGAAATGAAGCATTGTCCTAATGAAACAAAACACCCTTCATCAGTTTTTCTGGGTGTTTAGTCTTGATAGCCTTTCGTAATTGCCTTAGCAAGTTGGCATAGAATTCTCTACTGATGGTGTGATCATTTTGAAGGTAGTCGATAAACACAGTGCCTTTTACATTCCAAAAAAACTGAGGCCATCACTTTCCCTGCTGATGAAACGACATTGCCTTCTTTTTGAGCAGACAAACAGGAGTATTTCTACTGCATGGATTGCCTCTTTGTTTCTGGTTTAAAGCAATGAAGCCAAGACATATCCTAGGTTAGAAAACGTTCAAGGAAACAAGCTGGATCTGCCCTAAACAATATCAGATATTCCTGTAATGTGATCAGCCTGGCGCATGTTTGATCAAGTGTCAGAAGGCATGGGACTCACCAATCAGAAACCTTCGTCATGCTAAGTTCATTGTGCAGAATATTCTCCACTCTCCTGAAATGTTTCCACTCAAGATACTAGCACTATCAAATGAAAAGCTGCATAATTTTGAGTCAAATGGAATATTTAAGAGGCTAAAAACGTCCAGAATAACTTTAGTGCCCCTGAAGAGCAGTCAAGAGGATTATAAAAATTGAGATCATTAGTGGGTATCTAGGTCTTCAGAAGCATAACGGACAATGATTGATTCTTGTTCCATTCAAGAGCAATCAGTGGTGCCATCACGTTTAATACCAATAAACATAGAATCTTTAACTTTTTTCTGATCCCATGCTGAACGTTATGAGCATATAAGATTTCATATCCTATGGTATCAGATAGAAAATTATCTCAATGTTTAAGCCATTGCAATGCATTCTTCAGCAAGTTCTTTTACAAGATATACGAAGTTTCCTGTGTCATGTTCATGTCTTGTCTACCACAGAATCTGACTGCTTTGAAAACAAATTTTAATGCTCAATGAGCTACTTCTTGTTAGTGAATCAGCTGCTCATCCAGAGTCATGGATATGTTTGTCTTTGGCCTGTAGTGCTAACTGTTTTCCTATGTTGACCATATGAGTATGTGCAGCGATTTTTCATGTAATGTTGCTCCAGTTTCATACACAAGGCAAGAAAACAGTTTCCTTAGGCATTGAAATTCTGTTATACCGAACTCCTTCGGCATAACAGTAGATAACAGCCACGTGCTGAATATCATAATGAAGCCACAAGGCTTCCTTGAACCAGACTGGCAGTATGAGCGTTTCTTTGCATCATTGGGGAAGTTGAATATCTTTCCTGGCACAAATAGTTTCTGTGATGTGCAAAATTTCGATGGCACTTCTTGACATATTCGAAGTACTTTATCAGTAATTTTTTTCACTGAATTGTATCTCTGCAATCTCTAAAGGTCCTGCTTTCTCTTGACATGATTCAGTACCGAAGAAATCTGAAATTTTCTTCACTTTTGCTTCGGGTGAACTTGACATAGTATTCAGAACTGATAATAAATGAAAGAAGTCAAAAAGTGCAAGTAGATCAACAATTTCATATTAAAAAAGTAGGAAATTTCTTAATTATTCTTTATTAATTTATTAAAACTTACTTTTTTGACATCGTTATCCAACAGAAAAATTGAATTTCTTTTTTCGTTTAACAACTTTAAAATTCATCACACTTCAAAAAAAAGAAAAAAAACTAAAAACATTATAATATATATTTGACTACTTTTTATTTGAATTAAATGAGTAACGTATAGTATATGTAATATGTGAAATATATTTTGAATATTAAAATGCTTAATTTTGGAAATATATTAAACGCAGCAAACATAACCAGTAAAAATACAAATTGCAAGTATTTCAAAATGTGGGACACATAACGAAAACTAACAAAACAAAAAGAAAGAAAATAGTGGTGCTTGTGTCTCAAACGTACAATAAGAGGTGTTCAGGAGAAGGATAGAAACATGAGATTGAAGCGAAGAAAGAGGGAAATAAAGACAGACAGTAGGTAACTGAGAGAAATGAACTCAATCTTTCTAGCGTCAGTATTGAATGAAGACTGATGAGCGACGAATGAGCGACGACAGTCAGCGACGATGGAACGCTGATGTTACAGCCGGGAATTTTATGTTCAGTATTTTTTTGGTCGATTAGCATATCACGGAGCGGAGGACATTACCATGCATCGATACCCGGAGGAAAGTAACCTTTTATCGCAGCATGACTGAAAGGCATGTTGAGGCTGACCATTGAGGCCTTTCCACATCTTCATGACCACCAAGTTTTACGGTGCCCGGCTGCCGTATGGTACTGTCAATTGATTTAGCAGGCATTATGTGTATTCACAATGTTTCCCTGTGGAACTGGGTCATTCAACCAAGGCTGCACCTGTCAAGAAGTCCAAGGACCACTCAGGCTCCTATTAAGGTGGTGAGCTGGCAAAATCATTAGAACGCTGGGTGTACTGCTTAGCTGTATTTCGTCTGCCTTGATGTTCTGAATTCAAATTGCACCAAGGTCGACTTCACTTTTCATCCTTTTGGGATTGATAAATTAAGTACCAGTGAAACACTGGGGTTGATATAATCAACTATCACCCTCCCCCAAATTTCAGGCCTTGTGCCTTCAGTAGAAAGGATTATTATTATTATTATTATTATCATTATTATTATTATTATTATTATTATTATTATTATTATTATTATTATTCAGTAGTTTTATTTTTTATAGCGTGCTTTCACTTCACTACCGAGTGCAGCTCTGTGTGCCTTGGGTATGTGCTGTGATTTGTTGTGATGCTCTGATGGTTATTGTATGGAAAGTGTTCTGCGTAGGATGTGTGCAGTGTCTAGTAGTGCAATTTTCTGTATGTTATATGTGTTTGTAAGTCCTGGTGTTTTTGTTATGTATTTGTCTGAATATTTTTTTATCATGCCTAGTGCACCTACTATGATAGCAATTGTTTTTGTTTTTAGATTCCACATTCTGGTTACCTCTATTTCCAGGTCTTTGTATTTTGAAAGTTTCTCCATTTCTTTTAGAGACACGTTGTCATCTGCTGATATTGATACATCAATTAGAAAGCAATTTTTTTCTTCATGATCTCTGACAACTATATCTGGTCTGTTAGCCTTAATTTCTCTATCTGTGTGTATTGGCATATCCCAGGGTATGGTTGCTTTCTCGTTTTCTGTGACCTTTTCTGGTGTGTGCCTATATCATCTTTTTTCTGTTGTTATTCCATAATGTTGGCATAGCTTCCAGTGTATGTAGGTTCCAACTCTGTCATGTCTGTGAATATATTCCTTCTTAGCCAGGACTGGGCAGCCAGAGATAATATGATTTATTGTTTCTTGTCCATCTCCACATATTCTGCAGTTACTTGTTATATTTCTTTTCATTACATGTTTTTGGTAATTTCTGGTGGGGAGGCTTATTATTATTATTATTATTATCATTATTATTATTATTCAAGTGTCAAATTAGGTACTGTAGATGTGTGAGTGACCTATTTTTGATTCCCAGCTGTTTTAATTTCAATTATGATTTTAATCCTTTTAAGAGAAAATGTTAACATTGCATGCTCTCTGTCTCTTCTCTTTATGATATACTATACCCATGTAAGAAATCTTTGTTATTCAAATGAAAATACATCTACTCTCTTGTATCTCATGAGGGTTTCTTTTAAGAGAAGCAGTTCCTTACTTTATCGCATATTTTCCATTTTAATGAGCTCAAATTTATTGCTTCCCAGATTTTGAGAGTAGCTACTAAATAAACTATCACAGTAATTAGCCAATGAAAAATCCTCCATATGTTTGCCTGATCTGTTAAAAATGCCCCTCAAAGCACACCATAAAAATTGCTGGAAGCCAGAAGAAGATGATGAACAGTGATTTGGCTACCTCTGCTGTATCAGCCTCCAACTGATGTCAGAGAGTGTTACAGTTCAGGGTTAAAACATCCAAAAGTAAATGGATACTGTCTGATGACATCAGTTCCTCCTTGGTGAATGGAAAAGAAGAACCTTCTTTTAGGTGTTATTAAAAGCAGGACTTATTGGTCAATGCCATCCAAGATATTACAAAATGATGATATGGTCGTGAGCTAGAATGTCTTTGATCAATATATCTGCTCAGTCAGGTTTGGCTTTTCTCATCATCATCATCATCATCATCATCATCATCGTTTAATGTCCGCTTTCCATGCTAGCATGGGTTGGACGATTTGACTGAGGACTGGTGAACCAGATGGCTGCACCAGGCTCCAATCTTGATCTGGCAGAGTTTCTACAGCTAGATGCCCTTCCTAACGCCAACCACTCCAAGAGTGTAGTTGGTGCTTTTACGTGCCACTGGCACGAGGGCCAGTCAGGCAGTACTGGTAACGGCCATGCTCAAATGGTGTTTTTTACGTGCCACCTGCATAGGAGCCAGTCCAGCGGCACTGGCAACAACCTTGCTCAAATGTCTTTTCACGTGCCACTTGCACAAGTACCTGCATGGAAGCCAGTCAGCTGCTCTGGCAATGATCACGCTTGGATGATGCTCTTAGCACTCCACAAGCACGGATGCCAGTCATCAAATTTGATTTCAATTTCACTCGCCTCAACTGGTCTTTGCAAGCAGAGTTTAGTGTCCAATGAAGGAAAGATATGCATAAGTGGGCTGGTTACACCCCTGGCATAGGTCACAAGGTTATGGTCTCATTTGGCTTGCCGAGTCTTCTCAAGCACAGCATATTTCCAAACGTTTTGGTCACTAGTCATTGCCTTGGTGAGGCCAAATAACATTAACATCTATAAAACAATAATACCAATGACAGTGATTTTAATTTAGTTTATTATGCTATGCTTTCTATATTTTAATACTTTGAAATTGATATTCATCATTGGTTAAATTAGATGATTTCTCTATGATTACATGTTGCATTGATTACTGAATTTAAGTAAGTAACCCTCTAAATATTGATTTTAAATTTTGGCACAGGGTCATGGGAGGAGGTAAGTCAATTACATCAGCCCCACTGCTTGACTGATACTCTTTTTATTGACCCCAAAAGGATGAAAGGCAATGTCTCAGTGGAATTTGAACTCGGAACATAAAGTTGGACGAAATACCACTAAGCATTTTGCCTGGTGTACTAACGATTCTGCCAGCTCACCGCCTTAAGTAACTTTCTAAATACTGGTTTCAAATTTTAGCACAAGGCCAGCAATTTCGAGGTTATGTCAATTACGTCAATCCCAGTGCTCAACTGGTACTTATTTTATTAACCCCAAAATGATGAAAGACAAAATCGACCTTGGTGGAATTTGAACTCAGAACGTAAGGACGGGCAAAATGTCACAAAGCATTATAACTGAGCATGCTAACAATTCAGCCAGCTCACTGCCTTAGATAACCTTCTAAATACTAAAAGAGATACTTTTTCTAAGATCATTTGCATCATCAGTCTGTTTCATTTACTATCTGGCCACCATACATTTTATTCTCCAACTTTCAGACAAAGTTTTCTGAAAATAAGTGAATGTTGTTTATAAGCAATCATCCAATCTTTGACTTTCATCTATTTTCCTGTCCCCTCTTGCCTTTTCTATTTAGTTATTCTGAAATTAATTATCCAAGTGAACCAAATTCTATATTTCTCTTATTTTTTAAATTCAATTTTATTTTTTCCTCCATAATAGTTCGTGCATATTTTGTTTATTTTCATACAGGTACTGCACTAGGAACTTTTTATCAACAACTCTTATCTTATTTCATAGCACAACGATATGATCAGCTTTCCTATTGCATTAAACTATTCACGTTTTTTAGTTTTTAATTTTTCTCATAATTCACCCATATATACAACATATTCTGCCCTGTATCACACTTTAACTATATTATGTTGAAATAAATCTTTTAAATTGTTATGAAATACATTATTGCTGCTATTTTTACTCTTTTATAAATACTTTCAAAAATTTTTTTAAAATGGAATTTTAAACATTCTTTAGGGGTTTACATATTTTGTTTTTCTTTTAATGAGGGATTCATATCACCAGTGTAGGGGTTCAATATAAATGATAACAAAATATTTTTGTGATTATTATTAGCAACATCATCATCATTATCATCATCAACATCATCATCATCATTATCACCATCATCATCATCATCATCATCATCATCATCATCACCACTACCACCACCACCACCATCATAAATTTCATCATCATCATCATCATTATCATCATCATTTAAATAGTTCTTTGCTTTATATCTGGTTTTTATTAGTTACTTTTTTCTTTGTATTTGTTCCGTTCACGGTTGTTGTTTTGTGTTTTTTTCTTGGAGCTCTTTTAAAGGTTATACCTGTTCATGTTTAAGTAATTAGCAGCACAAACTGTTTGATATGATAATGTCAGAGGTAAGGAGTGTCATTAAAAGTAGAATATCCGTTAGAATCTCAGTCAATCAGAAGAAGTGTTGATGAGATCGATTCCAGCTGGTAGCATGGACTTTAATACAGAGGTAAAACCCCAAAAGTGCAAAAATGCCTAAAGGTAGAAATCATTCAAGAAGTTGAAGGAAATACAGTTGTTTATATAGTGGTTTCAAAGTTTGGCACAAGACCAGCAAATTCGGATGACAGGGGTGGGGCTAAGTCAATTAAGTCATCCCCAGTGTTCACCTGGTGCTTATTTTATTGACCTCAAGAGGACGAAAAGCAAAGTCAAATTTGATGAAATTTGAACAAATCTTGAAGATTGAATTGCCACTAAGTCTTTTGCCTTTCATTTTATGAAATAAGTACCAATTACACACTGGGGTTGATGTAATCGACTAGCACCTCCCCTGAAATTTCAGGCTTTGTGCATATAGTAGTAAAAATTGTTATCACTATTATGGTGGCAAGTTGGCAGAATTGCTAACATGTCAGACAAACTGTTTAGTGGCATTCCACCGAGATCAACTTTGCCCTTCATCCTTTCTAGGTCAATAAAATAAGCACCAGTTGAGCATTGGAATAAATGTAATTAACTTAGCCCTTCCCACAAAATTGATGGCCTTGTGCCAAAACTTGAAACCATTATGATTATGATTATTATTATTATTATTGAGTGAGAGAACAGTGCATGCCATCAAAGTGACACCGGTATAAAATATATGAAACCCAGTATACTCATCATGACAAGCCGTCCGATAAGGATACAACAGGCACATGCATCACAACAATATGTGTGCGACATGGTGTTTTCATATCAAAATAAACAGTGCATGACCTTGCAGGTGGAGCTCAATTAGAATTTCTTCAGGTTGAGTATCCCATCCCCTTCAAAAGGTCCTTAAATAAGGGTTGTTTAAGGATGTTGAACAAAACACCCATGTTTCCAGAGGTGAATTATTCAAACCCCAAAGAATTCCTCTCAACACATGGCTATGATGCTCCCCTGCCACTTCTGCTCATAATCAGATATGCACATATCGTCAGCCACCAAGAGACATGCTCAACTGGTTAAGGTCAAATAACTGACAAACATATTTGTGTTACTGAGTAGAATATTTGTTGTAACCCATCTTTTATACCAAGACAAAACATGTACATGATAACACTCACAACCAGTTAAGATCAAAAGCCATGAGTGCTACAGAATTATTAGTACACTGGACAAAATGCTTGGTGGTATTTCACCTGTTGCTATGTTCTGAGTTCAAATTCCACCAAGGTCAACTTTGCTTTTCATCCTTTTGGAGGGGTCAATAAATTAAATACCAGTGAAATACTGGATCAATATTATTGACTAGTCCCCCTCCCCAACAATTTCAGGCCTTGTGCCTATAGTAGAAAGGATTATAATAATAATCATCATCATCATCATCATCATCATCATTATTATTATTATGATTATTATTATCATTATTATTAGTACTAAGGTGATTAGTTATGGCCTCGTAATATTCCAAAATGCAAAAATACAAATTAAACAAATTTAAAAGACTAAATATGTATTTTCAACCTGAAATTAATTATTAATCAAACCTACAATGTGTAAATTTCCTCTAAATAATATTAAACCTAACCACAAAAAAATATTATTTAAATAGAAAGCCAAATGCTATGCTGCTATTTATATGCAAGCACTCAGCCCACCTATCTTTATTCATTAAAAACTGAAACAGCAACAGAAGCCAGAAAATCTCCAAATATAATCAGACAAAACAATATTTGATGAAGCAACATGATACTTTAATGAAGCCTTAAGAACAAGGGGATTCAAATAAAACAGATAGAAGAAATGCGGTGTTTTTCAAAGTTCATTTGTGACTTAAAGGAGAATAATTTAAACATAAGGAAACTTGTTTATTATAGACAAGGTCTCTTCTCACATAGATGATTTCAGAATGTGCACCCTATGTTCTACATCAGATATGCTAGCTAAAATGAGAAAAACTGAGATTTCCTTATAGATATCAGTATTAATTTATTACTAAAGAATGCTCTTAACTATCTGCACACATACGCATGTGTAAGCACAAAATGTTATTGTCACTGTTGCAGTCACATTGTTGTGATTGGGGTTGTTGGTGCTGAAGTCTTCTTGTCTATAAGATTCTGGGATTGTCTCTTTCTTTCTCTCCTTCCCCACTCACTATTGTATACATATGGGTATGGTCATGAGTGTGAATGTGTGTGCATCCATTTGGATACAAAAGAGCATACCATTGACCTTCCATTCCTCTGTTTTCTTTCTCATACCATTCTGTGCCTTGGGTTCCTCTGTTACATTGATGTTGTTAATAATTTGTATAATGGGGATATATGTTAAGCACATTTTGTTAAACACTGATTACACAAACAATTGTCTAATCTTAGTAGTTGATATAACAAAAAGTGTGTATGTTCAACCAAGCATAAAATATCAAATATGTTTTCTGCATTTTACTAATTACTGGATTAATCCAGAAATCAGTCCGATCTGGGCATAACGAATTAAAAAAATTTCTGTTAGCTGGCTTTCCTCGTTTCAGCACACTGTGTATTTATAGTGAAAAATATTCTATGTAGTTCGACGATCTAAGGTCTATATTTTAGCATATTGGCATAGAAAATGTTTTCTTTTACCCTTATTTATAATTATATACATTATATGTATACAAAAACAAGTAACAACATATGGATAGTGGTTCACTCACTACAACTGTTTCCAACATGTTTTTTATTGATAAATAGAGTTATTACATCATGTGAAAAACACGTTTTCATCAGGTAAATAGAAGCATAACTTAAACAGTTTGAAAATACATCCCATGAATCCAGGTATGTGCCATTTCATGATTCTCTGGCTAACTTTTATACATTTATATAGATATATATATATATTTTAATTATGTACCTTATGATAATTTACATTCTTCACCGGGGTATAAATGTATGTATGTATGATTGTATATACGAATTTATGAATATATGTGAGTGGATCTGTTTGTAAGCATGTATGTGTGTGTAAGTGTGGGCTAATATCTCTTATGTTATGTTGTGAATTTGCTGTGTATGTGCGTATGTGCGCACATTTGCAAGTGTGCGCGTGTGGATGTCTCTCAACTAACCAACCGTAAAAAACAATTGTAATTTAAATTTAAAAGTATAAGCCAATCAAATTCCGGCGTTCGTTTCATAACTATTTCGGAAATTAATAATATATTAGTGTCACAATAGAAATTATTAACTCACATGCATCTGTGGAAATTAACACCATGTAAACTGGACTGCTTTTTGTATGTATGTGCAAATATTTAATGCCTTGCATAATACTGTGGTATTATGTTGGCCCCTAGTTTTGCTACTATATTGCTAATTATGTGATATATGTATTGTTTTATTAGTATTAATGTTATTAGAAATAAGAACAATGATATTGGTAGCATTAATGATATTGATAACAGTATTGATGTTAACATTAATGACATTTTGTAAATTAATATAAGGTAATACTGACTCTATATATCTGCATTGAAGTATGAATATGTCTATGTTCTCTACGTTGTAATATCTTAATATTAAGTTGAAAAACATTGAATATGGAACATATATATATATATTTTATTGATTTATATTATTTGTATTATTATGTATATGTGTATGTATAAGGGTATGAGTATATGCACTCATATATATATGTAAATGATTTTTTATGGGTATGTACCCACACTTATATGAGTATATATGTAATTTGGTTTATACTTTAGAATCTCCGAAGAGGCCTTAAGATATATTTGTAAATGTCTCATTTTTAACTTCATATTGGCATACTATACATGGCTAATATAGGTAAAATGAGGCATATTTATCTGCATGGCCGAAACAGCTGTAAGATATAGTGTATATTTATATACACTATCTATTTATATTTATTTATTTATATCCTCTTATAATGATTGTACCTATTGTATTGTATTACTCATTCATGTGTGCTGTTTTGTTTAACCTTAATGGTCTTATGTAGTGGTTCAATAAAGTATGTGATTGGGTATTATCTGGTAGTTGATTAATGATTTAGATGTATTTCTCCATTTTCTGATTTTGTATACATATATATATATATATATATATATATATATATATGTATACATTCGATCCTTGTTCCAAGAAATCTAATGCTCGTAGCTTAGTTTTCCCTTGGGGCTGGCCGGATCGGAGCGATCTCAAGATTAATCAGCCAAAATTGCTACGATGATCCAGTTCTTGACTGAAGATTGAAGGCTTCGAATGTCCCATCCATGTTTTTTGTATAGTCTTCTAAATGTTTTACGTTCTTGTCCCAGTTTGTATTTTTCTACATATAACATATATATATATATATATATATATATATATATATATATATATAATTATTATTTGAGGGAATAAAATCCAAACTTACAAGGAAAAAGAATTCAATTTAGAAATACTAAATCAAATTCCACACAATATAATATATATATAAAATATTAGAAAAAAACCCACCTTTTATCAATTCAAAATGAATAATTAAATTACACCATCTAGAAAATTACATATAATAGAAAAGTTAAAATTAAAATAACAATTATAAAGTAAAAATACTTATTATATACATTATATTATTTTTGTAATTTACTTAATCTTTACTTTTTAATTGTTATTTTAATTTTAACTTTTCTATTATATGTAATTTTCTAGATGGTGTAATTTAATTATTCATTTTGAATTGATAAAAGGTGGTTTTTTTCTAAAATTTTATATATATATATATATATATATATATAATTTTAATCCAAAAGGGAAACAAAAAAACAACAACAACAGGAACAATTACAGTATTATTATTAATAGGCGCTCAGGAGATGGAAGCAGGGAGGTATGACGTTTCGAGCGGAGCTCTTCGTCGGAAACATAAAGAAGGAAGAGAGAGGAAAGAAAGATCCCAGAGCGGGCAACAGGGAAAGAGAAAAAAAGACGACTGGTGTTTACGAGTTGCACATGGTGAAAGGCGGATGTTGACGATAACAAGAGCAAAGTGGGTTTTTAAAGGCAAAAGAGTGGAGACAAGGTTGGTAACCCAACAGATGTGTGTGTATGTGTGAGTGTGTGCGTGTGCGTGTGTATGTGTGTGTGTGAGGCGAGATGAAAAAACAAAAAAATATGTGTGTGTTAGTGTGTGCGTCTGTGTGTAGGCGTGTGGGGTAGGGCGAGACGAGTGGTCAGCTAGCAGACGAGGTCAGTAGTAAGAAAAAGAAGGAAGGAGGAAGGGAGGTCAGTAGTAAGAAAAAGAAGGAAGGAGGAAGGGAGGGAGGGGAAGGGGTGGGGGCGTATGTAGCGTGCCAGCGTGTGTTGAGTAGTAGTGTGTGTGTGTCCGGTGTCGTGGTGGTATTAATGGCGAGTAGATTGAATGGTGTAAGAGTGATGTATATATATAGGCAAGGTGTGTATATGTGTGCGCGTGTGTGTAACGAAAAAGGGGGGGTTTAAGGAAAAAGGACTCCAGCTGAGGGGAAGATGGAAGAGTGGTACCACGGAGACAGGCGTGGGAAAACCCAACGACACGCGACGGTCCCAGGAACAGGCGGGAGGTCTCGTCAGGTCCAAGGGCGAGGTGTATGCGGCGCGTATGCAGCGCGAGCCGGCGCAAGTGTGTATGTGCGCGTGCCTGCGAGTATGCGCGTAAGTATGTATGTGTGTGGATGTGTGAGTGTGTCTGTGTGTATGTCTGGGTGGCAGTGTGTCCGATGAATGTATGTGAGTATGTGTGTATGTATGTGTGTGCATAGATGTATGTCCGTGTGTGTGTGTGTGTGTGTATGTGTGTGAGTGTGTATGTATGTACGTGTGGGTGTGGGGAAGTGTGTGTATGTGCATGTGTGTGCGCGTACATACAGGTGTGTGAGTGAGTGTGTGTGTGTATGTATGTGTGAGTGTGTATGTATGTGTGTGTCGGATGCATGTATGTGTATGGGTGTATGTATGCGTGTGTGTATGTATGTATGTGTACGTGCGTGTGTGTGTGTGTATGCTTGTAGGTGTGCGCGTGTGCATGCATGCATGCATGTGCGTATGTGTGTGTGTGTGTGCATGTGTGTGGGTATACATGTATGTGCGTATATGTGTGTGTATGTGCGTACATGTGTGTGTGTGTGTGCATGTGTGTGGGTATATATGTATGTGCGTATAGGAGTATGTGGGTATGTGTGTATGTATGTATGTGTGTGTGTGTGTGTGTGTATGTGTGTGTATGTATGTGTGTGTATGTAGGTGTGTGGGCGTGTGTATATGTGTGTGTATGTAGGTGTGTGGGCGTGTGTATATAGGTGTATGTGTGTATGTCTGGGTGTGTCCGTGCATGTTTGTGTGTGTGTATGCATGTGTATGTGGGTGTGTGTGTACGTGTGTAATGTATGTGTGTATGCGTGTGTATGCGTGCGTGTGTGTATGTAGGTGCGTGTGTATGTGTGTGGGAGTGTAGGTGTGTGTGTTTATGTTGGTGTGTGCGTATGTGAGTGTGAGTGTATGGGTGTTTGTCATGCATGTGTGTGCGCGTGCAGGTGAGTGTGTGTGTAAGTATGTGTGTGTGTATGTTTGTGTGAGTGTGTAAGTGTGTATGTCTTTGTGTATGTATGTGCGTATAGGAGTATGTGGGTATGTGTGTATGTATGTATATGGGTGTATGTATGTATGTGTGTGTGTGTGCATGTGTATAAGTATATGTGTGTGTGCGTATGTGTGTATATGTGTATGTGTGTGTTTATGTATGTGTGTATGTATGTGTGTAGGCGTGTGTGTGTAGATGTATGTATGTATGGGTGTGTGTCCGTGTGTGTTTGTGTGTGTGTGTAGGTAGATGTGTGTGTCTGAGTGAGGGTATGGCTGTGTAGGTGTGTGTGTGTATGAATGTGAGTGTGTGTGTATACAAGTGTAATGTATGTATGTAGGTGTGTGTGTGTGTGTGTATGTGTACGTGTGCGTGTGTATGTGTGTGTGTGTATGCGTGTGAGTGTGAGTGTATGGGTGTATATATATATATTTGTGTGTATATTTAGTACAGGAAAAAGTCAACAAAAACCAAGGCAGGATGAGTATCTCAAGTCATTTAAAATAATTTAATTAGGGTAAGATGAATACAGACAGGAGAATAAAGTTCACAGTTTGTCTTTTTCCAGAGGGAATGTAGGTTAGTCTGTACTTCCATGAAGGTATAGGCCCTTAGGTGTAATCTCAGG
Source organism: Octopus sinensis (assembly GCF_006345805.1). Lineage (NCBI taxonomy): Eukaryota > Metazoa > Mollusca > Cephalopoda > Octopoda > Octopodidae > Octopus > Octopus sinensis. The sequence continues at coordinate 107,645,416 of NC_042999.1, forward strand.
TAAGTCCAGGCAGTATTTTGTGTGATATGATCATGTTGAAGTAATGAATAAGTGGTTAGCTAGTATCTAAATGATCCATATGAGTATATAGAGTGAGTATGACAGACATCAAGATAGACAGAAATAGGTTGTGAGTGAGTGGATAGAAGAAGAGAAAGAGAGAAAAGAAAGGAATGGGATAGGAAAGAATGAATGAGAGTGGAAGTACAGTAAAATCAAAAATAAAAATTAAAATTAAAATTAAAAATAAAGATAAGATGCCAGTATTATTCTTCGCAAGCTATCCCTACTGACCACTGAACTAAATATTCTCTCTGACCACATCTAACCTAGAATTCATCTATTTAATTAATAGACATAAATACCTCCCTCCTCCTCTACCAAAACCTTAATGCCTGACCTCTCACACTAAAAAAGCCAACTCTTACAAAGAATAATCTTTTCTACACTAGGCACAAGACCCGAAATTTTGGCAGAGGGGGCTAGTCAATTAGATCGATTCCAGTATGTAACTGGTACTTAATTTATCGACCCCGAAAGGATGAAAGGCAAAGCTGACCTCAGCGGATATAGTGAGTGACAAAAAGAAAGGGGGTTCATCAATGGCAGATACAAGCATGTGTTCAGTGAGAATAAATTGGGAGGAGCAGGATGGGCGACAAAGGAAATTACTCCAAGGAGAGGGATAACTGGTAGCACAAGGGGATATTGTCCTTTACTTGGAAAACAGGTAAGGGTTAACAACAGGAAGTTCAGTTGACCATAAAATCCAGTTTCTTTCCATGTAAACCAAGCTAGCCTGGAAAACAGACAATAAACAAAACAATTGAAAAAAAAAATTATGTCATCATCATCATCATCATCATCATTATTTAACGTCTGTTTTCCATGGTGGAATTGGTTGGATGGTTTGACCAGAGCTGGCAAGCTGGAGAGCTGCACCAGGTTCCAGTCTGATATGGCATGGTTTCTATGGCTGAATGCTCTTCCTAATGCCGACCACTTTACAGAATGTTCTGGTTGCTTTTATGTGGCACCACACAAGTGCTTTTACATGGAACCAGCATGAGAACTTTTCATGTGGCACTGGTATAGGTTTATGTTTATATATGTGTGCGCATGTACACATACATTGCATGCATAGAGGTATGGAAGAACAAAAGAGTGAAAAATACTCTATTCAACTGAAGCTTCAATTAGGTTTAAATAAATGGTTTTGTGTTTGTGTATGTGTGTGTCTGCATGTGTGTGTGTGTGTGTGTGTGTGTATTGTGCCTGTGTTTGTGAGTGCTTGTGTGAGTTTATATCTATATGTATAGCTACACAATTCAAATGTTGGCTGAAAGAAGACCTCAACATATTTAACTTCAAATAAAATATTTGTCATCACATCCAAATATAAATGTGGAGGTAATATATTTGAGTAAAACTTTGGCATTTATAATTATAGCATTTCAATTTTTTTAATAATTGGAAAATAATTCAATTTAGATATTATTTCCCCCACCCCCACCCCATTCTTTTGAAGGCTGTACATTTTCTTTTTTGTGTGTTTTTGGTTTTGTTTTGTTTTGTTTTGTTTTTTGAAGTGTTGCTTTAGAATTGTAGAAAATCTCTTGATGCTTTCATTGTGTTTATTATGTAAAACTAAGACGTGATAATGATAAAAAATCTGGAAAATGTTAGAAATGTTTTGGTAGTTTTATTTTCATTGCTATTGACTGACTATGAGTGTTTGAAGAATCCACAGCTGAACATTTATAGGTGAGGAGATCATTCAATGAAGAAGCTAATGAATATAAAGTCATTTCTTGAGGGGGAATGTAAATTAATAGGAATTATTTGTTAAACTTTTTATAACATTGTCTTTCTATTCACTAACAGATGGCACAAACTTATTTATTCATAGTAAATTAGTAATTTTTCTTATGATCTGCAGAGATGATAAGCCAAGGAGGAAGAGTGATATGAAATAAATAGGGTAAGGAGATAAACAAGAAAAATTTAATGAGATGGATAGAAAATGAAAGGAAGGAGAAGAGAACGCCATTGCGAGATAAGGAATTTGTCATATGTATTTGTGTGTTTGTGTGTAATGTTTAAACATATTAGACCAGGTGTGCACATATTGGCTCAAATGCCAATTAAAAATGACAATAGAAATGGTGACAATTAAATCATGGGCGTGTTTCTTGTCTATACAAAAATGCTAGGGGACAATTAGAGTGCACTTCCATTTTTGTAGTCATTCTAATTTGCTGAACTGATGTAATTAAATCAATATATATTTCACATTTCCCAGCTCAGAGATGCAGGTACTGAAGAGGATGCACAACATGTAGGCTTTTATGTTAAACATTAACAGTTGGTTCAGGGACTCTAACGCCCCCTTGTGGATCAACGTCAATATTAATGGAAAGACTAGGTGTGAGCTGGCAGAATTGTTAGCATGATGGGTAAAATGCTTAGCAGCATTTCACTCGTTTTTACATTCAAGTTCTATCAAGGTCGACTTTACCTTTCTTTCTTTCAGGATCAATAGAATAAGTATCAGGTGAGAACTCGGGTTGATATAATCAACTTTCTCCCTCTCACAAAGTTGTTGGCCTTGTGCTAAAATGTGAATCCAATATTAAAAGGAAAACATACATTAAAAGAATTATTATTTTCACATTTATGTTAGCAGGTCAACGGCAATATATCTGCAACTTACAGCAATTCTTATAAATAACTGCACTTCTAAAATCCCTATGAAAATATTAATTCATGTAATACCAGTAATAAACTGGTATCTTTCTTGGCATTGAATTTAGTTTTTTGCCGGTCACTTAATGGCAGCTTGTAAACAGCAAGCATTAGAAGCCATCAACGCCTTTATTCATACCTCATGACTTTTAAACCAAGATTCTTGATTTAAAAGTGCATCTACCATTAAAAACTGAGGAGAAGGCAAATGAGATGCCCTTGTTACAGTTTTACATTGATTACTTGAAAAAAGTGAATTTAAGTTGGAAGCAATTCAACAAGCACCAGTATTGGAATGGATTTCAATGAATGCTGATATGCTAATCATAATTATTGACAAGAAAAAGAATATTTTACTGATGTGATATCAGAGGTAAAGATTTTCTCCACCTGGCTGCTATACAAAAGGATTATACATACATTGTTTTCATAGGTATTGTAACATGATTTATATATGACAAGATTGCTCTGCCACAACCAAGGAATCTTTGTCATTCATTTGGCAAAAGGTTTGCAATTGAGAGTTATGTCAATATAATAACAATTATAAATGTAATTTTTACAGCATTACAACAATTTCAGCTGTTTCAGATTCTATTCAAATGTTTGTTGTTGCAACTACAATAAATAATGTAGATATTGGCACTTTAATTGATTCAGGAAGTACAGAAAATTTTATTCACACATCTTTTGCTATCAATATGAAATTGCCTATTAAATCTACTTCTTCTATAATCACTATGGCTTCTTTCACACATAAGAAAGTAATTAGAGTTTCACAATTTTGATGTTATTCCTACTGATAATATTTACAATAATATTAAATTTTCAACAATGGATGATCTTTGTGTACATTTGTTGCTAGGGCAAAGTTCTATGTTTCTTCACAAAATTGTTAATATTGAATATAATGATGCTATACCAATAATTTTTGGACTCTCAACTATGCCTCGGGATCTGCCTCAAAAATTCAGGGCTTTGGAAATAATTATAAAATTATTACTAATTCTGGTCAATTTTATTCTAAATTGACAATTTTTTATTTATTTAATCTATTGAAGGAAATGGGGATAAATACAGGTTGTATTTCTCCATATGTGCTCATTTTGGTTGTGAAAAACCCTAAGAAATTTAGTGCAGAGAGTTCGCAAATTAACTGATTTTGCATATTCACTACCTTTAATCTCAATTTTGGTAAATAACATCTCAAAATGAAATTATTTGTGCAGTTATTACCAAGTCCTAAGTTGATGAGTAATCCTTTACAGTATTTGAAAATAATGGAAAATCCAATTTAGTAAAATGTCTTTGGAGTCGAAGAATACTATAGCTATTTACATGGAATAACTGATAAAATGAATTAAATAATTTACATTAAATCATTCAACTTATTTTATCAGTTGTAAACCATTTAAATGCACTATATACTTATATTGTTGATTTTATTGCATGTGCAACAGGGGAGTATATCCAAATTTAGATAAATTTAATTAGGTAGTCAAAGACTATGAACTTACTTTAAATGGGGCTAAGATGCAAACTGTCCATTTTCTGGAATACAAAATTTCTGATGAAATTCTGAAGTGAGATCAAGGGAGGTTAAAAGCATTAAGGAACTATCCATTTCCCCAAAATAATGGAAGTTATTTCAATGGTTGATTGGAATGTTCTCAATCTATTCCAAATGGATTCCTCATTATTCAGATAAAATAAAGTTAGTTTTATTAATTATTCACTGCTCAAACATGTGATTTCAATAGTCTCAAACTTTGTGTTTATTAAGGGAATACTTGGTATAAAAAATAAGTTTGAACTATTTGTTCAAGTGATGCCTCTGGGATGACCATATCAGATATTTAGACTGCTGTAAAATAAATGTTCTGTAGCTTATTTTTCAAGGACATTAACTATCCATGGAGAAAAACATCTTTGATTAAACAAAGAACATCAGCCATTATTAAAAGTGTCAGAAAGTGGAGACTAGCAAAACCTTTTCAACTATTAATAGATTAAGGTGTTACAGAATTAAACATTAAGGTGTTCAGAATTAAACATCAACCAAAGGTTAAAAATAATAAGCTGGTAAGCTGGCAATTGGAATTGTTTGAATGCACTTATGACATAAAGCATCATTCTAGAAAAGAAAATATTTACTGATGCTTTCTCCAGAAATTTGTTTTGCTACATCAAGTCTTTCTCCTTAGATTCATGAACAAGTTTGTCATAATGGCATCTGTCAGTTTTATCACTACATGAAATTCAAAAAGTTTACTTCTTAGCATTCATGATGTTGAGATGATAGTCAGCTCTTGTAATAATTGTGTTCTTACCATCTTCTTAGCTTTTAACTTTTATTTGGTTCAGTCATTAGACTGGCCATATCAGGGCTCCATCATGAAGGGTTTAGTTGAACAAATCAACCTCAGGGGTTTGTTCCTAAGTCTGGTACTAATTTTATCAGTCTCTTTTGTGGAACCACTACAGGAATGTAAATACACCAATGTTAGTTGTCAAGTGGTGAGGACAAAGGCACACACACACACACATGCATATACAGATGTGTTTATGCCCCTCCAACAATAGAGAGCAGTTGCTACCTCTGATGAGTGTTGAGTTATATAACTGAACTGTACCTAACACTCCATTAAACCATTAGTGTAAAACTATTTGGTAAGATTGGCGCTAATGGATATATAATGCTGCACACTTCGATTGATGTGTGTGTGTGTGTGTACACAATGGGCTTCTACATAGTTTCTGTCTACTAAATTTACTCACCTAGGGCTATAGTAGAACAAACTTGCCCAAGATGTCACATATTGGGATTCAACCTGAAACCACATAGTTAGAAAATGAGCTTCTTAACCACCACCATGTCTGTGCTTATTAGTTCACATATTCTTTTTTGTTTTAACCAAAAGTTGCCATATTTTGATTCAACCATTGAAAAGATTATCTAGTGACTTCATGAAAACAAAGGAATCGTTTATATATATAAAAAATAGTTCATTTTTGTATTATGCTGATGCACACACACAATTCAATTCACACACCTATGGCCAAATATCATTGCTACTACAGTAATTAAATTACTGACTCAATTATTTGTATTAACTGAAAATCCAGCTGGTCTATATAGTGACTGAGAAACTTCCTTCTTGTCATTGGAAGTCTTGAATTTTTTTTATCAAATTTAGAAGTAAATTGTTGCTGCAACACTTACATCATGCAATCCACAGAGGAATGACCAATATGAACAACATAATGGCAGATTGCAGAAGACTATCTTGGAATATTGCAAATCTCTATATATCCAGGTGGGAATTAGTTCAATGAGATCATTCTTATCATTAGCAACAAACAGCATACTACATCAAAGATTCTTTATTTTTTCTCAGGTACAACAAATGGTGAAATTAAACCTATTTGGATGATGCTTGGTGGGAGTGTTTTCTAAATAAAATGTTCTCCAATTAAAAACAGAACCTTCAGGTGAAGTTCAGCTGGTGGATGCCAATCCAGATGATGCAAATGTTAGATTTAATGATGGACAAGAAGATAAGGTAGATGGCAGAGATTTTGCACCTGAACCTATAATGAATTACCAAAAAACATTTAATAAAATATGATGATAAAAATGGTTCATTTTATGATTGCACTCCTCATTAATTTTCTTTTGATGCTGGTGTTGTTTCACACGTGGATATTTGAATTCCTAAACCAACTGATGTTGTTTGTGATGCTAATGCATTGTGCATTCTTTTCAGTGCTTGGATATCTAAGCTGTGGGGAATGTAGAGAAATGTGCAATATGTCGTTCTTATATGTGAATAATGTTTTCAACATAATACCAACCACAATATGCATGTATTGGTTTTGACAATCAAATAAGAAATGATAACCAGAATAGCAGTAGACACAAATCCACGAATAAAACTTTTAGAATTATATTTTATCTGTACAACACCAAAAATACAACATCATTATTTCATAATGCGATGATATGAGTTATTTATTACTCAAGTTAGTCAGTTTAAAAGCCAATAATCTACCAAAATAATAATAATAACCATAATAATAATAATAATAATAATAATAATAATAATATTATTATTATTATTATTATTATTATTATTATTATTATTATTATTATTATTATTATTATTATTAATAATAATAGTAATAATAATAATAATAATAATAACCAGAAACTTAAATTGCTGATTAAATATTGTAATATAGCATTAGAAAAGAATTCTGGAAATTGACTCTTAAATGGATTTAGGTTTCCATTGTCAACTACAACTAAATCATTTCAAATAATTATTTAATGGTTAGTCACCATTCTTCGGCAGTAATTATATAGAGCTGAACCAACTAATATCTGATTTATTGAACACTTAGAGTACTTCAGTTCTAAAACATTTTAGAAATTATGATAGATAACATGGATAGAGAACTAAATTTTCTTCAAGTCAGCCGAGAATTTATTCAAAATTCAAAAATAAAAATTCCTTTAAGCCATAAGCAATAGGTTCCAAATTGTAGCTAATTCTCACAAAATATATTTTAAAAATTCTTACAATATTTAAAATACATGCCTTAAGAATTTGGATAAAATTTAGTTTATTCTTGGTTTTATTCATTTATGGTGGGATTTTTTTTTTTAAGAAAACTTGAGAGAAATTTTTGCAGTGACAGAAAAGTACTCAAGACAAAATCAAAAATCAATTCTCTTGAAATGCTAAATTGATCCATAATTTCAAGAAAGTCTGCTACTTTTATTTGAATTTCAAAGTGGAATTTACTGGAACACAGTGGCACATGAAAAGTATTGGCTCATAATTTAGAAGCAACTAATTCTAATTTTGACACTGTTATGCAGTTTTGCTTTAGAGAAAAGTTTAAAATTAATTACATATTTTACAAATTATTCCTATGCAGTACATCAACTCTAAAACTATGGGGATTTCCAAGTCTTTTAGAAAAATTCAATTTAACCAAACAAGAGGAGATTTTTTTTCAGAGAAGCAGCTTTTCTTAGCATACACACACACACACACATGTATGCATACATATATCATCATTATTGTTTTAACATCCACTTTTCCATAAATTTCCAAATGGAATTTGCTAAGGCAGATTTTTTATTGCTGGATACCCTTCTAGTACCCAACCCTCACTTGCTTCCAAGTAAGGTAATAGATGCTTTAAAACATTGACAAGAGCAAAGAAGTTTGAAACATCAATGTCTGGGATTCCTAATGGGTGGTGAGACTGAATGAATTGGATGTTTTCACACCTTTTTACCAAAAGAGATATTTTCTCCATGGTAACTGCAGTGTATTTGCCTTTTAGCAATTGAAATATATCACAAGCATATTTCAGTGAGCCTAAATCCTGCTCATGCTTAAACACTGTTTAGTGCTAACACTTCGCTATTTTCCTCAATCAGGTGATCCACTAGTGCAAATCAGTGAATGTATTGACTGAATTATACATAAAGCTATGGCTTTATAAGTTCATTCAGAGTTGAATCACTTAGGTACATCTCCTGTTAGCTGCTGCTTGTTTGTGAGTTCTTTATGTTATTATCTAATCTTTCTTTGTTATTGCACTGTTTGTTGTACCTGTTGAAATTGGAACTGCTGTTAATCTGTCAACTGTCATTTTCACCCTGCAGGGCAGAAAATTGTGAATTTTTTGTTGGAAACAACTGCTATTGAACTTTTTGTGGTTTGAACACTTCCATTTTTTACCCTTTGCAGAGTATTATGAATTTTATTGTTTGGGCACTTGCTGGCCTGCATTTACACAAACTGGCAGCAGAATGGGAAGATTCCCAGCTCTATTAGTCAGGGAGTGGTGATGCTGATCAGAAAAGACCAAAACAAAGGAACCATATTAGTAATTTTAAGCCCATAACTCTACTTAATGTAGAGTTAAAGATTTTGGTTAAGGTGCTAGCTAAGAGGTTGGCGCATGTCACAGAGAAACTTGTTGGGAGGGCGCAGACATGCAGGTCAATCTCCATGTCTTGTGCAGGTCAATCCAGGACAATCTCCATCTCCTGCGCTACGCCTTAGAGAGGGTGGGTAAATTATCCAGTAAAGGTGGGACACTGGTCCATTTAGACCAGAGTAAAGCTTTTGATACAGTAGACCACCAGTGCTTGGTTTGTCAAGGATACCCTCTGTCTCCACTTCTGTATGTACTGGCTCTTGAGCCATTGCTGCTGAGGTTGGAGAGTTTGGGGGGAATCCCCAATGAATTGGGATGTGGTAAATCTGTTTCTGCATATGCGGATGACGTCACCATCAACGTGTCTGATGAAACTCAGTGGCAGGGGCAAAAATTAACAAGGACAAGTCCATCAGCTTGTGGCTTGGCACTTGGAGTGGCAAGATGATAACGTCCAGTGTCACAACAAATTGTCTAGGCATGGAATGTCTGTGCCACTGGCATGCCCAAGATGCAGGTAGGAAGATCAAACTGTTCTGCATGCTCGTGTACAGTGCTTGGAGCTTTCAGGCTTGATAATTTACATAGAATACGTGCTGTCACATCTAGGAAGAGTACAACTATCTGCTGAGTCCGTGATCAAGATTGTACTGCCACCCAGACTATCAAAGGAAGGTGAGGCATGATTTTATGCATAGTCGCAGTATTGAAAGAGTGTATATGGAAAACTAGAATGAAAGGAATCATGACTGGAATTTTTATCTCCAGCCTTGGTTTGCTATATTATTTCAGATATCATCTGAAGAGCAAGATAGGGCTGGAGAGGAGATACCTGTCACAAAGTATATTCAGGAAAAGATGGAAGGATGTGGCAAGGAAATTGGGTGTGAATGACCCCGCTTAATCTCACATATGGTAAACAAAATGTATGGTGTAGCCGTTGAGCTTCACAGCCAAATGTAAACTTGTAAAACTTGTAAATTTTAAAAATATAATATTCATCATCATATTTTTAAAAACAAACTCATAAACACACTATTTTGTTTGTAATGTCCTGTGCTGTCCCATCTATGTTGGATATGTAATGATCATAACAAGAATCATCTCTTAGGTACATCTCATCAGCAAGAGCCAAGAAGCTTGAAACATCGATGTCTGAGATTCCTAATAGATGGCAACACTGAACAAATTAGATGTTTTCACACCTTTTTGCCATAAGTGAGATATATTCTTCACAGTAACTGCTTTGTATTTGCCTTTTAGCAGTTGAAATATATCGCAAACATATTTCAGCTAACCTAAATTCTGCTTATATACATATCTATACATATATTGGGTTGGCAACTAAGTTCTCACCATTTTCTTAAATTTAAATTTTTAAAAAGGTTTAATAAAAAAAATAACAACTAATTAATCAATAATGTATTCACCCTTGTTGTTTACAACTTCTTCCCAATGTTCAACAAGATTTTTCAATACCTTGTTGGTAGAAATCACCTGATTTCGACTCAAAAAATTGATCCAACCAAGCTCTCAATTCTGCATCAGTATTGAACAAAACTCTGCACATAGCATTTAAAAGAGATCGAAAGAGGTGGAAATCTGTTGGTGCCAAATCAAGAGAGTATGGTAGGTATGGCAGCACTTCCCAGCCATGCGTTTGAATGGCTTCCTTGGTCATATTGGCGATATGAGGGTGGCGTTGTCATGCAGCAGAACTCCATGCTGCTGATTAGGTCTTTTCTCTTGAATAGCCGTGTTGAGTGGTTCCATCTGTTGAATATAGAGTTCTGCATTGACCGCTTGGTTCCGTTCAAGCAATTCATAATAGATAATCCCTCCCCAGTCCCACCATATGCACAACATCGTTTTATATGGATGGAGATCTTGTTTCACACGTGGTGTCGCTTGTTTACCAGAGCTAAGCCATTCCTTACACTGCTTCATATTGATTTACAGGCACCATTTTTCGTCACCAGTAACAATTGGGTAAAGAAATCGTCGCTTGTGTCCATGAGTTGAGCGGTGACGAGCAAGCAAACCAGCAGAGATTGTGGCTCATTGATTTTTGCTGTTGTCACTTAAAGCATGCGGAACCCATGCTCCATACTTCTGAACCTTTCCCATCGGGTGAAGATGCTTCTCTATAGAAGTGTGGGAGCATTCCATTTTCTCTGCCAGTTCCCTTGTCGTTTGACGAGAACTTTCGTGCAAAAGTTGGTTTAATCACTCTTCATTGAACTCAACTGGATGGCCAGAACAAGGTGCATCTTTGAGGTCAAAATTTCCACTTTTGAACTTGGCATACCAATCACAAGCAGTTCTTTCAGCTTTGGCACCCTCTCCATACACAGCATAAATGTTACAAGCAGCTTTGATTAAAAGCAAAAAGAAGGAGGTGTCGAAAATGCTCGAGTTTCTAATGATCTGAAAATAAATGAACAAAAATTAACTAAAATTAACTAGAAAAAACAAAATACATTCCAAAATGATTCAAAAATAGAATTCTTGAAAAAAAATAGATTCGAAAATTAAAAAAAACGGCAGTAACTTAGTTGCCAACCCAATATATATATGTGTGTGTGTGTGTGTACAAATATAAGGAATACTGTTAATTTTCTATACATATATATGTTGTTGACAAATGAATTTATAAACTTCAAGAGAACATGAGTTAATTCTATTCTGGTACAGCCAATCGCGAAGCTGATAAAGCTGTTAATAATAGCATATAAATATTGGATCAAAAATGCCCTTGGATAGAAAAAAGCTGAATGCTACCTGGGGGACTTGAACTTATATTATTTATAGGTTTATCTGCTTCAAGATTCACTATTCCAAAATAGAATTATATATATATATATATATATATATATACACACACACAGACATACATATATATGGTATAAATATATGTTTCATATACATGAATATACATAATGACACACACACACATGTGCAGTTAATCTAACAAAATTCCTTATATTTTTTGTATGCTTTTCATTCATTTCCTAACACAGTAAAGAAACTTATCAACAGTACATTAATGAAACACCTTTTTCATTTAACTGATTGCAATCATAGGG